>NC_135760.1:18941000-18965934 GCF_052425735.1 Oculina patagonica
GACTGGTCAATAAGTACAGGGGGGGGGGGGGTGGGCCGGAGCAGAAAGGGGGTGGGTCATCAGTTTTTGAGCCCTCGAAAAGGGGTGGGTTATGTAATTTTGATCTACACGTAGGGGGTGGGTCATCTTATTTATTCACTTACTTTTAACTGTTATTCTTCCAAGAAAAGTTGTATTCATCAGTATATAAAATTGATAAATTTCTCCATGTAAGCAGTTTTAAATGAATTTCTAGCGATTTTAAAAGGCTCAAATATAAAATTTTCCCGGGGTAGCATACCCCCTGACCCCCCTAGATGGCTTGTAATCATATCATTAGTTTTACCTGACTCTCTTCAACCTGCATAAATTCACGCTGGGCTTTAGGCCTTTAAATACCAGTAAACTCTTTTATTACACAACTAAGGTGGTCCGAGGGCTAATAACTAAATCAGTCAATCAGATTACTTAATTTCCGGTCCCGCGAGGGCCGATATTTTCCAAGTATCGGACCGAGTTTTGTCCCGGATGATCCCGCGCTAATTCCCTCGCGATTTAGCGCAAGATTTTTGCTAGATTTTTTTGCAAGATTTTTTCGGAGTTTTTATTGCTTTGAAAATGAAATGACCTTAAACACAGAAATAAATAGCGAGCGTAAAAGTTCTGCCGCACATTGTTTTCCACGAAATCTACCGGGTAGCAATTCCCACTACACAAAGTTTCTAGTCGTGTAATAAATCTCTTATTAACCAAGCTTGCTCGGGACCGTACCGTCAAGACCTCGGTCTAATATTCGCCCAGTACGGCCCTCGCGCGTGGTTAATAAGATATATTTCTCAAACAATTTGCAAATATGAATGATGGACAGTGGTTGTATTTTATTTGTTATTAATTTCTGTATAAAAATATGAACTCTTCAATATATAATTGATTATGAATTAATATCATATACTGATTCAGTTTTTTTGCATATGTTTGTGTCTAAATTTCCCCATGGACTTTACACACAAATATGTGGAAAACTTACAAAAGGCTAGTATGAGAAGTGATAAATTCATCCTTCTTTGGTGTGTCAAGAAATGGAAAAAAGACGTACATGGAACAGCAGTGTTCATCAGGGAAAATGTCTATGTAGGGAATTTCACTTAAAAAGCTGAAGTCAAATAAAAAATCTCCAACCCCTAACAGATGATAAAGAAATGATAGGTCCCTTGATTTTTTTTTTAGCAAAGGGGGTGGGTCATGTAATTTTCAACCCCCTGTCAGGGGTGGGTTAGTCGGTTTTGAGCCAGACGGAAGGGGTGGGTCACAAATTTTTGAGCCACCACTTTTCCAAGCTGGTTAATTTTTTAGTGT
This sequence comes from Oculina patagonica, assembly GCF_052425735.1. Taxonomy (NCBI): domain Eukaryota; kingdom Metazoa; phylum Cnidaria; class Anthozoa; order Scleractinia; family Oculinidae; genus Oculina; species Oculina patagonica. The sequence continues at coordinate 18,942,336 of NC_135760.1, forward strand.
GTACTGTACACAGGGATAGGTCCTTGCGACTAGTCCCCTAGTGTGTGTCAAGCTTTAGAAGTTTAAACCCAAGAGTCAAAGCCATTATGATAGAATGGCAGCAGAAATCAACCAGTAAGACAATGGCACAAACTGACGAATAATTTCCACTTCTAATTGGCTGGCTTCTTTATTTTCTTCTTTCTTATTGGATCAGAGCAGCAGGCTATCACATTTTAGCTCACAGAAAACGTCACGAATCCTGATGAAATTGTGAAAACATATAATAACCGAGCTTGGTGTTCGAGAGAAACTTGACCCTTTTTCGCGTACAGATCAGACAATACAGTGAGTTGTGTATAAACCTCACGACTTTGGTCTAGAAACTCCTATACACTCACTGAAAAATAAGAAAACACAAAACGAACAAAAACAGTTTACACTTACATTTAATGTCACATATAATCAACGTTCTTGCGCACCACATATAATAAGACATAATCAAAGACAAAAATAAAACCTGGAAGCTGGTACTATATGTTGCTACTTTCTGTCACCTTCATATCATGTTAAAGTAGAACAGAAACAATGAACAATGCCTCCACATAAACAAGACTTCGAATAAACACCGAAAAGGCGAAACTGCGGTTAAAAAGATTTTTAGATGGTTCTCCTCTACACTAGTTCACTGTATGAAGTGTCTTTTTAAATAAACTTTGCTAGCGCTAACTTACAGTGCATCAATCTAATCATTATCTCTTTCTCACGATTTTACAATTTGGTTTCTGGAATCCTACTCCTCGTCACTTTTGCAATCAGTAACAAGTTATCTGTAGAAAATGGTCCATAATATTGAAATTGTTGGCATTAATACAAGAATATAAAACAGCACACTCTTGAAACTACTCATACAATCCGGACTATGTACATTCAATATTTAATCCAACGTCAAAATTTGTATGCCATAATTAAACTGTCATACATACAACTGTCCAAGTCTAACTTTTTCCTAGAACAATATATAACATTTTTCCCTTTTTTTTCACCAAATTTCACTGGATATAACAAACAACAAATTTAGAAAATGTGCAAGAAATAGAAAACTATCTTTGTATACACTGAAATTATGTACAACTCTCCGATAAGTGCGTAAATAGGCTTAACGCTACCCTTGGAAGTTTTATTAGATATCTTGAGTTTATTTTAAGACGTTAGCCTCTCTTCTAAGCTATTGGAGCTCGCTTGCAAGGGTAACACTCATGATCACGTGACATCAAGAAGAAACGCTTTAGTCGTCTCTGGTCACAATTACGTTCCTATGGAAACAGACACAAAAATAAACTCAATTAGTTTAGTTATTAGTATGCGCTTGTAGACCTTAAAACTTAGAGTCAGAACACTATCTCTCTCTCTCTTAGAACCTTGACCCCTGGTGGGGGATAGGGCCGGAACACTATATGCACAAGTTTCATTGCAATAAAATTTCTATCAGGATTCAAAATGAAAGTTAAGGTTTATTTTAAGATCACATTTTTTCTTTGACGCCTCGGTTAATACGAACTTTACTTACGATGTATGTCTCATTTTCTTTCATCAAATTCTAAAGTGACGTCATCGCCAATAAGTACAAAAGGTGCCCAGTATTTCACATCACTGTACTTGTCTGATTCTCTGAGATCTTTCATAGCCTGGTTCATAGACTCGCCTGCACTTTTTCCTTCTACAAGGCGATGATAGAAACGTCTCATAAACTCCAGCGTGGCTTCATCATCAATCGCCCATAGTGACACCAGAACAGAACGAGCCCCAGCACCCATAAAGGCACGTGCAATACCGACCACACCTTCAGCCTTGATCTCTCCTCGACCGCTGTGACAGCAACTTAACACAACTAGTCTTGCTCGAAGTTGAACACTCAGAACATCTGCCATTGTTAAAACGTAATCGCGCCTCCTGGGGATCAGCGATGTTCGTTTGGGGTCTGGGGTCAAAGCAATTTCACCGGTTTCCATGCAGCCATGTGCTGCAATGTGAACTAAGGCAACTGAATTCAGTCGTCTCAAAACCTCAGCTTTCGTGGCTTCTTTTCCAATGAGAGGTGATACTTTGAGAATATCTCCAATCATCCGAACTTCCTGCTCGGCAAATACGAGCTGTTCCAGAAGGTGTTCTCCTTTGCTGTTTGTAACTTCTTCAACCCATGGATTTCCAACAAGTAGTGCCCCAATCCTACTATGGTAATCGTTTGAACAATCAGCGATCATTTTCAAACTGGTCAGCGAGGGAATCAATCGGATTCGAAAAGATTCACAGAGGTACTTGGAATCGGTGTCCACAAACGCAGCGTAGGGAGCCAGCCACAGTGGACCATCCGGGACAATGATTAGTTCTTCACCTTGGACGAGGTCTGCAATTGGTTTAATTACGAGGTCATACAATGTAGTTAGAATATCATCTTCCTCTGAGTAAAGCTGTGAGCTTTCTTCGGTGGACCTCTCAGTAGTGGCGTCCTCTCTCACTGCATCCATGGAACGATCCTCGCACTGAACACCTGCACGAACTCCAATGTTTTGGTACCCAGCTTGAATTAACAACGTAAAAAAGGCCATCTCATCATTACTCAATGGAAGATTGTGTGGTGTGAAATTGACATTCCCTTGTGCTGATAATACCCAGAAATTGATTTTACCGCTGTCGAGTGCTTGAAAAACTGTGCTCGATGAAGTGCAGTTTAACATGTCATGATCATATTTTTCTAGACCATGTGATCCGGAGTGACTCGATTGAATTTGATACTTGGATTCCATAAGATCAGTTAGAGCTTGGGCCCGTCCTTCGTTGGCAGCAACCACAGCTTCAACAATGTGGTCTTGTTTCAGCAGAACTCTCCACAAGCTAGTGTAAGCAGCGTTATATTGATTTCGAAAATCAATTTTCCACTCGTCTTTAGACTGAAGACGATCCCTTATCATGTTGAACATTGTTACACAGGATTGGAAATTTTCTAAAGCTTCAGGTAAACGGCAAAGCTTTTCAAAAATTTGTCCTAGTGCATGATATGATTTTCCCTCCAGAGCCTTGTTTCCTACCACTTTGGCGATACAAAGACTTTTGCTGTGGTATTCCATGGCATTTTTGAAATCTCCAAGACGGTAAAAAGCATTACCAAGACTTCCGTACTCGTTTCCTTCAACAGTCTTGTCTCCAAGGTCTTTGGCAATACCGAGACTTAGGTTGTGGTATTCTATGGCTTGCTTGAAATTAGCCAGTCCGTAAAAAGCATTGCCAAGATTGCCATATGCACGTCCTTCCCCAGCCTTGTCTCCCACTTCTTTGCTCATACTGAGGTGTAGGTTGTGATACTTAATAGCTTTTTGAAAATCGCCAAGTTTATCAAATGAACAGCCAAGATTGCAATAAGCACTTTTTTCTCCATCCTTGTCTTTCACTTCTTTGGCAATATTAAGATCGAGGTTGTGGTATTCTGTGGCCTTTTTGAAATTGCCAAGACAGTAAAAATCATTGCCCAGATTGCCATACGCACGTCTTTCCTCAGCCTTGTCCCCTACTTTTTTTGCAATGCTTAGACGCAGGATGTGGTATTCTATTGCTCTTTTGAACTCACTGAGACCTTGAAAAGCATTGCCAAGGTGGCCGTACGCACGTCCTTCCCCAGGCTTGTCCCCCATTTCTTTTGTAATGCTAAGATGTAGGTTGTGGAAGTCTATTGCTTTTTTGAAGTCACCGAGATCCTGAAAAGCATTACCAATATTAGAGTACGCGCCTCCTTCCCCCGCCTTGTCCCCCATTTCTTTGGTAATGCTAAGATGTAGGTTGTGGTATTCTATTGCTTTTTTGAACTCACTGAGACCTTGAAAAGCATTGCCAATATTGCAGTACGCGTCTCCTTCCACAGCTTTGTTTCCCAGTTCTTGAGCTATACCAAGTTGTTGGTTATGGCAGTCTATGGCATTTTTGTAATCACCGAGGCGGTGAAAAGCATTTCCAAGACTTCCATACGCATCTCCTTCCCGCGCCTTATTTCCTTCCTCTTTAGCAATACTAAGATCTAGTTTGAGCCATTCTATATCACATCTCATTGCGTTCTTGAAGTCACCGACTGCGAAGAACGATGTGCCAAGGTAGTGATAGGCAAGTTTCTCTGCCGCCTTGTCTTCCACTGCTTTTGCAACGCAAAGAATTAAGTTGTAGTAGTTTATGGCCTCGCCACCTCTTGACGTGTCAATGCTTTGTGTAGACAACTTCTTTTTCTGTTGAAACGAATCCGCCTTACACCACACGGTAGCTTCTTCAAACTGATTGAGCCCCATAAAAGTACTCGCCTCTGATAGGAAGAAACAGGAAACATTACTGAAACATTACTGTATATTGCATCTAAAGCAATCGCCTCCAGAATAAAGAAAGCACTTCCAATAAAAATCATTTATAACCAGAACGGCTGAGGAAGGACGGATATATTGGACACAATGGTAGGCAGATAGCTGACATCGTTGCATTGAACGAGATAAACTGCAAGAAATCCCTCGGGATTCTCTCTTTGGGATTGTCCTTTTGTATCGAATTCACAAAAGCAATCGATTCTGTGAAGTGGTCGTTTGTTTACAAAACTTCGGAAAGAGTATCAAGAGATGGACAATGACCTTCTATGCTAGCACTAGAAGTTCAGTAATAGACAATGTGTATATTGTACTTCAAACAAGAGACAGGCACGGTTTCCACCTCTCCCGCTACCTTTTTACACTTTTAAAAATCTTAGCAGCCCGGATAAGAGACCCCAAAGCTATTGAATTATTTATGCAGTGATATATGTATGTATAAAGATACAGCTATTTCGAGAAACGTTGTCGGAAAAAAGCACAAAACTGCACAAGCCAATCCCTAAAGGTGGTATGGGTAGACGTATTGAGCTACTGCACGTGTTGAATACTAATGAGATATAACAACAAAATAAGCACAATTTTGAGGTTTTCTTTCTTTTCAGACATGTAGAAACAAGGTACGTTTAGACCCTCTGAAGTTCAGAAGAATTTTTCCTCACTCAAAGACATGCGACAGTAAAAGTAAAGCTACAGATATAGGCCTCCTGAGAAGAAAAACAAATTCTCCACGTGCAAAAATACAAACTTGTAAATTTCCTCTAGGCCAATATGCAAAATTCCAGTGACTACCCAGACCACCTTTCGGTCTTGTCGCGTGCACTTTGATGTTTTTTTTTCCGACAACCTTTCTCGAAACAGCTGTATATGTAATTCACATATTCTCCCCAAAATCTCTGATTAAAAGCCCTTTTATATAGAAGCTGGGGCTTGTATTTAGTTATGGCTCTTACTGAAAATGTATAAAACTTGTCGGATTTTAAGGCCCATATTGTAGAGCTTGCCTTGTATTTTACCTCGTTAGAGTAATCTCAGAGACCCGTAATGTTCGTTTGACGACTTCATAATTTATCGTTATGTTTAGAGAGTTTTAACATGTGGTATTTTGTAACACAAATTTCCATCCTAAAATACCTCCACCCCCCCCCCCCCCACCCTCCTCCCGTATATAGACTCCGAAAATAAGCCACCTGCAACGTTGGGCAAATACAAGTTCAGGACATAATCATGTTTTGACGTCCACTGAAGAAAATAGTTACACATTCGAGGCAAACCTTACCTCTATCAATCGCATTGAGAAATTTGGTTGCTGTTCTTGCGTCACTCAATGAATCATCATCATTTCCTGTCGAAAATTAAACTTATTACTAACAATTTTTGAGAAAACCTAGGCAGATATCATGAGAAATGATATACGTATAATTGTTCTTAACAGCGGAATAATTACACATACAGTAGAACCCCGATAACTCGAACTCGGATAACTCGAACAACCCCGCTAACTCGAACTGTTTTTCGTTTCCCTTCAGAGTTCGAGTTACCGGGGTTCAACTGTATATGCAAGGTGTATGTTGTGTCACCCTTATATTTACAACTATTAAAGAGCTAACCGATAAGAGATAAGCGAAAAAAATTCGGCGATCGAAGCAATCAAGTCGAGCGTGCATGGGGGCTCTTCGTTCGCTTCGCCTGCCGAATACAGTTCCTCGGCTCCCTTTGCTCACAGAAGTTTTCGCCCATTAGTCGTACCCCACTAGGGATCCTACATGTTCGCAGGCTTACCATTTTTTTATGTCAGTCCTATTCAGACTAACCAGCGCTACTACGGCTAACCTAAGTGCTTTCTAGAATAACCGGAGATCTAAAATTGGCTAATATATATTTTTTATTATTACTTTATAATTATGATGTTTTCATTCCCGATGATATAAACCCCTTTGTAAATATAACATCGTGATCATGATTTACCCCTGACGCCCTCACGCAAACGCCCTGTGGCAGAATTGCGATCACATTATCTGCCCTACTAATGTGGAAAGAAAATCACGAAAAATACAAACACTTCTTACCCAAATAGAAATTTGCTAACGCCCTGTAACTGTACAGTTTGGCATTCAGTTCGTCATCCTTGCAGTTCACTTTAATTCCTTCAGTGTAGAAGGAAATGGCGTTGTCAAAATTGTTCTCTCTGTATTGACCTTTGCCGTCATCCAAGTAAACCTCTGCTATTGCTTTAACGAACAGAAATAAATATAAGCACAACCAAGTGTTCGACTATTAGGCAAACTTGCAATCTGATTGGCTACGTAAACGCAGCATAAATTTAGATATAGTCTGCGCGCGCAAGTAAGATTACCGAAATCACCCACCAAAACTACAAATAAAACCATTTTCACTAAATTTTTTGTTGAATGGATCGGTCTCTGGATAATGCTTAAAAAATTAGACGGCTCGTTCTCGGTTTCTATCGACTTTTGTAGTGAAGGAGCTAGACCTTGAAAACTGATATCGTTTTGTTCAACCCACCGCCCGACAGAAAAGGTCAAACAACGGATTCTTTCTAGAAGAATAACTCCTCTTTAAGGCTAGGTACTATGTAGTCCGGAATTGTAGACCAATGTTAATTCCATGATAAATGACTTTTAACATGGAAACGAGGCTTAACCAGTATTTGACTTGTAGTTGACTCGAGGCTTCCAACTGTCGCCTGATCCAAACCTTGACCTTGCCCTCTAATTGTTAAATAGATCAATGTGGACACTTTCTCAAGCTCTATGTACCGCTTTTTCTTCGCAGAAATGATCATGATCTGACAAGAAGATTGGGGGCTATAGGCAATTAAAACATGGTGTTTGTTAGACTTGTTTTCCAGTGAAAAATATTAAAAACTTACTGTGGATGATGCATCTGCAAAAATTACATAGAAATAAGTTTAAAGCCAACTCAGAGATACGTGGAATCTTGTGAGTTTAAATGAATCTGCTTGCTTTATAAATTTGAAGAGTTACCTTTCTTTTTTATGCTCACCTCTTAAAGTATCGTCATTAAAATCAAGTGTTCCTTCAGGAAGTGTTGTGACGTCACAGTCCCTAACAGCTTTGACTGGATCTCTTTCGATGGATGCTGGGTGTTTAGGTTTGTTATCCTAAACGTGCCAGATTATTGATTAAAATGAATATTAAAAATATAACGTCCATATTTTATTATTGGACTCTACACTAGTGAAGCTATAGCATACCTTATTATAGGATATTAACGCCCCCCTAAATTAAGGCCTTGAAATTAACGTGACTTAAATTAACGCGGATTGGAGTAAGTATCAAGTATTTGGAATGAAATAAAGGTGTTGGAAATTAACGCTCCACTTAAATAATGTCGCGGAAATTAACGCTCACAAAAAATAACGCAACTTGAATTAACGATGGAGCGTCAATTTTCTATAAGGTATTTATTATATTTGTTTAACAATCGCTATTTCGAACATTTTAAACCAAGCCTTTAGTTTAACCGTTCCCTGCTTGCAAAAAGGCAAAAAGCCATTTGAATCACATCACAGCCAGCCGCCGTACGTAGTGGGAATTTCCTATGTCGTAATGACATAAAGACCTTCCGGAATGTCTAATGAACTCTAATAAATTAAAGCGAAACGTCACAAAAAATAATTCCTTTTACACTTCATGAAGAGCTGAGAATTCGGAAAATTTAATCTAAATATCATCTAATAGCCGTAGCGGAAGATTAAACGAAACACAAAAAGAACTTTGCCCGCCTTGAATAGAAGCTACACAGTTCGTTACTGAGGCAGATGGTTCCCCGGGGTTGACAGAACGCTGTCCCGTCGAAAGCGTCATCAAATGTTAGTCCGAAAAAAATTAATAAGCTGAAAATTGTAAAGAGAATCATGGTATCGTCCTTACTATGACTTCAGAAGCTTTGTTCTCTGCCTTCTCCTCTGCGTATGACCTTAATTCCAGCAACTCCTTGTGATTGTTGTCAATCTTTCAGGAGTCAAGATAAATAACATAATCCATATATGTGGCTTACTCGAAATGACGAGGTACACTAGAATCGGTAGGGAGTAATTATTTTAAATGGTTATATATTTAAGCTATATCCGCTCTAAAGTATAAAAATCTCATTAAATTCTCGTCCATCATCAGAAAATTTTTCTCTTAACTCTGATAAATGCGGACGGAGGTCTCCGAAAGTTTAGTGAGAGTCGTATACCATATATATTATTTACACTGATATTTTGATGCCGGCATGGAAACCACGCTTTTGACTTTTGATTTTGACTTTTTGACTGTGAACGTGATTGGTTTAATTGTCTTTTAAACGATTAGCTTCTAAAGAAATTGTTGCCCTGCGTTGATGGGTAGGGCAAGTAAAACACTTAGTTGACTTTCAATTTGAAGTTACGGTAAACTAATCGTGTACCGAATTTGGAGAGCTAACGATTGGGCGTTAGCCATCGTGGGAGTTAACACTTCAGACGTCAGTTTTAAACTTCAACTATACTACGATTTGAACTATGACGTCCATTAAGTGCAATATGACATCCTGATTTTCTTAAGGTGCTTTTAATTGACTGTATTCCGGAATTAACGTCGACCTCAAAACTAGTGGAAGCCTTACTAATTGGTCATCATTTAATTCGTAGTCCTACCTAGCCTAGAAATTTCATTCCGGTTCCACTCATGATCGATCTGACAGCGCAAAAATGTTCGACTGCCTCGTTGAGAAAAGAAGTAAATTTATCAGGTACAAAATAAAATTGCAGTTGTTGTTGTTGTTGTTGTTGTTGTTCTTGATGATGATGATCATGTTCTTATCTCTGTCGGATTAGTTTCGGGATACCAAAACTGATATACAAGGAGTTGTTTTGGACGCTGGTTTCAGTAGCTTGTTTTCAAAGGATACTGCTAATCCCTTAACACACCACGTGATGGCTTCTTCAAACTGTTTCAGCTCAACACAGGCACTCGCTCCTGATGACAAGAAAAAAAGTTAGTAAAACATTCTCGGCTTGTAACTGTTATATGACAACAGAATTTTTGTCGATTCAGAGTTCATTGTTCTGCTATGGTTATTTCTCACATATTTATGTGTGGTAATTTACGATTTTGCGTCGTGGTTATGGATCTTTATGAACTATAGCGAATGCACTTATGCTTGCGCCTATGCTTTGTAAAGGAACTGGAGGCAACGGACACCAAGAAAAAGAAAACATCGTGGAAAATGCTAATCAATGAATATCGCATGTCAACTGCTGCCTATGATTGATGCATCCTGATTGTTTCTCAGGCAGAAATGAATGATTTTCACCTGACTCGAACAGTGGAAGTTGAAGATAGAATGTCCAGAGAAAGGCACATAATTTAAGTTATATTTGTCTCTTCTCAGTATCTTAACGTAAACTATGTATTCATCGCTACTAAACTTAATGACTGAGTTAACTTTGTTTCCCGAGAATCTCAAGTAGTAAGTAAACTTTATACCAAATCTTACCTCGTACAAACGCCTTGATAAAGGATGGCTGCAATTCAGTGGCAACTTTTGCATCACTCAGTGATTCACGATAATTTTCTGTCAAAGAAATACACCCATGAACAATACTTATTTTGTAACGAAAGTACGGGAAGCTCTTTTTTACGGCTAACCTGCTAACAGTTAACTTCTTTCCGTTACGGTTAACGGGAGTGTTTTATAATTAAATTTCATTTTTTCAAAAAGTTAGCAATTAATTTCCAATGTTGTGTTGATGAGTTATGTCATTCCTCGACTTTTATCCTGGCCTGATCTCTTTTGATGGACTTTTCCTCTTCAGCGTGGTATATATTTATTATAGTCTTCAATAAATCCACAGTCGACTCATACGAGAAGAAACTGAAAAAGGCCTAAACAAAGTTAGAGTTGTCAAAACGTCTGTCAACTCGTGTCACGACACATATTCGGCAGACACTTCCAGTTAACCAAGGACACAAAAACGTCTTGAAAGGAGATCTTAAGACACTGATTCACTTTCATTTTTTATAGTTAACACTTTTACGGCTAACTGTTGAAATTTTTCGATTTTTACTCCTAACGGTTAACTTTTGGCTGTTTTACGCTTTACGGTTAACCCATTGAGACCCTCAAGTAAGCTCGTGATCGCAGAACAACAATAGCACTGTAAAGTCGCCAGCGGACTTGAAAGCCTACTTCTCTAATTACGTATAAGCAACATGGCAATCTTTTTTAGATGACTACAGGACTGGGATTAACTGACAGGTCATTGCACCCACTAATGCAGATAGTGAACACATAAACATCGTTCAAGTTGTTTTACGCAATGCTGCAGATGTAGAAAACGATCCTACCCTTCTTTGTAACGTTACGGGCAATATTCCGCACACATTAACTTTATTGGGAGTGAACAAAACACGGTGTAATCTCTGTGGGGGATGAGAGACTTCCATGTGGAATGGGCTGGGATGCTCGTCGCCTCGTTTAGGGGTGTAAATTGCGTATTAATAGACCATTTTCGTATTCTCGGTATTGGAGTGGAACTAGCTTGCAATGAAGGCTAATGCGGGTAATCTTTTCAAATGTAAAAGACATGAAGCTATTTTTAATGATATTACCCCGCATAAGCGTCCATTGAAAGCTATTTCTAGTCCAATACCGAGAATGCGAAAATTGTCTATTTAGCCAAGGTATCTTTTAGGGTTGTATGCGAAGAAGTAAAGAAACGCTATCATACTGGGTCGATTAAGATCCCTCTTTGATGACAATGTCTTAATGTTGGGGCGCGTTCGTTTGGGATCAATCCAGAATAATTGGAATAATGCGAGTTAGCGTTCGTTTGGCTGCTGTTCTCATTCCGGGATATATACTTGGATTTCCATTCCGGCTATTCTGTTCCCAGGAGCAAAATAGCCGGAATATATTCCGGAATATATGTTCTTATTCCAGAATATCCCAAACAAACGCGCCCTTGGACAGTCAGCCGCGCAAAATCAGGATCACATGACAAGGTAAAAGCACAGGAAAAACTAAGAAAGGAAGGAAAGCAAGCAGGCAGGCTGGCAGGAAGGAAGGAAGGAAGAAATAAAAGAAATAATAAACGAATGAATGACCTACATTTAACAATTCTCTCACCCAAATAAAAATGTGCAATCGCCCGGTTGCTGTACAGTTTGGCATTCAGTTCGTCATCCTTGCAGTTCACTTTAATTCCTTCCGTGTAAAAGTAAGTGGCGTTGCTAAAATCTCTCTTTCTGTATTCATCATTGCCTTCATTCTTGTAAACCTGCGCGATAGCTAAAACGAACAGAAACAGATTATCGAAAAAAATTCATTAGCCGGCTAAATCGCTTTCCTATATTTAGATGTTAAACCTATTTTGTTTATTCCATTCTGGGCTTTTCTGTTGTTTGTGGGACTGTCACTGTGGGACTCTTCTGTTTAAGTTTTCTCTCATATCAGAATGAATGAATGAATAAATGAATGGGCGAACGAACGAAAGAACGAATGGAGGGACGGGCGGACGGACGGATAAATGAATGAATGAATGAATGAATGAATGAAAGAACGGACGAAAAAAAGAACGAACGAATGAGCGAATACTTTTTAAGGTACGAGCTTGTGGGGTCATGTGAAATTGAAAAAATATATTAAAAAAAAAAAAACCAAAAAAAAAGCTTTTAATAAATAAAAATAATTGATGGATGTTCTGCTACATAGAAAAATGTGAAATAATGGAATTTGAAAAACATTTTGCATACAAAAGTTGCCTTTCCCACTCTTTTCGACATAAAAGCTGAATTATTTATACAAGTTGCTAAAACGCACGACAATGTGGGCAATTTCTTTTATTTGCCTCAAAGCTTCATTTATCAAGACATTTATCCTCAAAAACATCTTATTGGGATTGTTTTAACACTAGTTTATTGGCTCTCAGAGTGAACCTGCCGACTAAGCTTAGGGAAAACAGCGAATTCTGATCAATAAATGGTTTCTCCTTACCTCTTTTAATGTCGTCATCAAAATCCAGTGTTTCTTCAGCCCGTGGTGTGACGTCACTTTCACTTGCAACTTTGATTGGACTCCTCGCCATGATCTTACTCAAAAGCCTTTCCGTCCGTCTTTAACTGCCAAAAAGTGCCTATTGAAACCGACGACAAAATCCGCTGTTTTTAGTGCACTGCACAATAGTTAAATAATCTCGTCTAAAATACTTAGATGAGCATTTTATTAAAATTTTAAGCCTTCCACAAAGTCTCAGTTTAATTCTCACTTTGAGGCTCCGTACCGGTCCAAACTTTTGCGTTTTCGTGCAAAAAATTCATAACTAGTTTTAAAGCCGTTGTGACATTGACACGGAAGTGTGATCCTGAATCTTTTAGCTAAAGTCCGCATTCGTGCCCATGACCCATCAGACCGGAGCTTATCCCGGTTTCAGTGACATGAAGCGACTAGAAGTATTTCTACTACCCCCTGGATGGGATACTAGTCCACTGCAGAGTTTTCCCCCAGCATTAATTTCGCCGGTACCCATTTAAACACCTGGGTGAAGAGAGGCACTGAGAGTTTAGTGTCTTGCCCAATTACACAACACAGTGACCCCGGTCAGGGCTCGGACCCGGACCGTTCGATCCGGAGTCCAGCGCACCGCGCCTCCCATAATATCACCTGCTGAAAAAGTGAAAAATCTCAGCTTCAGTCATTTCAGTGTGAGTAGACGTGTACATGAGAGCGGAGATGGGTCTTTCAGTCAAAGACGTTGACGTTTATGTATCTATCAGCTTTTTTATTGTATTAGTATGCACGATAGACAAAAACGAGTAATGTACATTTCACGCAGCACGGGCGCATTATGCAAGCCAAAAAGGAACGAGGAAGGCCATGGATGGCTAAATTTTATAGAGGGTCCTGAAGGGGGGTCCTAAATCCCAGTTCCCAGCCCAATTTTGGTCCAAATCCCAGTTCCCAGGCTAATTTTAGTCCAAATCCCAGTTCATAAACAAGAAATCCCATTTCCATAAGTACAGGTTAAAAACCTGTGCATATAATGACTATAAATTTGGCTTCGTCGTTTCTGGGGTAAAGACACCCCTTCTTCCCATTCCATGCCACATGGGACCTCTTATTACATTGAATGTATTCTGAGCACCAAGCTATTTCAGAGTTTTTAAAAACTCCATGACTTCAGGATCCCACGAATATTCTGATGGGGATACATACACTTGCAGGAATCCTTGAAGGTACTTATAGAAAATCCCATATTTTGGTATTTTCCCTTGTTTGACAAGTTGGTCTAATGTAAAAGCGACTTCATCCGCTTGCTCAACACATATAGGAAGTATATTGTAATCTGCGTAATTTAATTCAAGTGGATCATTAATGGCACCAGTATCTTGTGAAGTCAGTTCCTCATCGAGTATTACAGATTCTGCATCACTAATCATGAGTGTAGATTCGAAATCAAAATCAAGAAAAAATTCTTCTGTGCCATATTCACTGTCCACTAAGACTTTCATCAACTTCATAAAGATCAGTCAGTACATCACTTGAATTACGATATCACCAATCACGTGCTGACAAGTTTGCCATGTTTCAAAGGTGAATGCGCCAAAGTTTATCGATATAAATTTGGAACATCTTCGGACCTTCCTTGGAAATCTTTGGCTATCTTCTGCAATCTTCGGAAATTTTCGGAAAAGTTCAGAAAATGTTCGCAAACATTAGAATGAACTTCGGACAACAGTTTGAAAATCTTCGGGAACTAGTTGAAAATGTTCGGAAAATCGTCAAAAACCTCGTTATTAGTAGGTTTATAGAATAAACAAAATTATTATTCATTCAAAATATTTCTGTGTTTCTGATTGGCTTTCGATCCACGGCTAATTCAAGCTATTCGGCTAGCGCCGACCAAATTTGGAAGAAATTCCAATTATTGGACGTCAATCGTCCCATTCGATGCAAGTTTTTCTTCCTTTTCATTGGTCGAGAGCCCACCACGTGATCTGCAAATAACTGCCTACAAATAATTGTCTTCTCGTGCGCATTAGCGTCTGACGGTGATTTTGCTACAAATAATATTCTGCTCATGCGTAGTTGTGTCCACTTCCGAGAAAAATGGCAGCTCGTTTTCCAGAGATGAAGAAAAGCGGTTGGATTTGTCGACCAGGCCCGTAAAAACAGCGAAACTACAAAGAAGGCAATGGAATTTCCTCTTATTGTATTTCGGCAATATCTGAAAGAAAGAGAATTGGATGAAGACCAGCTTGTATTATCAAAGGCGAAGTTACGCTTTCGTCTGCATTAATTCAGCAAGAAATAGAGCGGTTTCCACGCAGCTCCCAAAGGTACTTTGTGCGAAACAAATTCAGTGATCGAATGATAAAACAATTATTGAACTCGGTTCTCGCAAAATATCGTGATTTGTCAGTGTCTCGCAGATTAATTATTTGCCTCAGCCTTCGGATTCGGCAAATAATTGATCTGCTCGCCACTGACAAATCACGATATTTTGCTCAACCTCGTCCAATAACTGTTAATTATTGGATCGCAACCTCGTTCCCAAGAACCGCTGATGGCACGCGACTGAACGGCTTTGCTGCCGAGCAGGTTGAAAGCGCGAAAATGGCCGCTAGATTTGAGCATTACTTGGAGGAAAAAAATTCAGTAAAGTTATTAGAAGACAATGAAAGTCAAAATACGGAAAAAGCAACGAAGGGGAGTCGCTCGATTTGAAAGCGTATCTTCAAGAGGAAAATATCCCTGATCCAACCACAGCGGAGGACTTGGAGCGGTTTTACGAAAATTTGTATACGTAATAGGACTACATGCTGTCCAATTTGGAAATAATTTGATGAGAAAAATTCCGAGGGCAGCCAGAATTGTAGTCAGTCAATCCAGCATAAACAATAAACTTATGTCCAGAACGGGAAAAACAATCAACAATAGTAGACTTATACAGCACATGCAACTCACTCAAAGCATTGTCTCCACAAATCAAACTTACAAACAAAACAGTGCAATTTTATTCACCTGAGTTTGCGAAGCTTGCTACAAAGTGAGTGAAAACACTGCATCAATCAATGAAAGTCGTAAGCAAAGTGTCCGAAGAGCGTAACAACTTCTTGAATCTGACAAACTCCTTTCCACTATCTCGTTCGTACTTCATCGCCGTCTTTTCTTTTCAAATTTCAGCAAAAAACGACACAGAATTGCATCTAGCTCATGGCTATGAATATCGGAAAGATTTCTTGCTTCGCTTCGCTGCACTTACGTTCACCCAAGTTTTGTACTATTTGAGGTGTTTAACTCTTGGTTTTTGCTTCTTAGTGTAGCTAGCTCCTCTTCTGACAACGTAGAAAATTTCTCTTTGTTGTTACTATTGCTGAAAAGCTAAAAAAGAATGGAAAAACGTAGCAAACTTGCCTCTGAATTCCGCCATTGTCGACTAACAATGCGACAAGTTTACACGGCTGACGCTATGCTTTGTGCTAATTGGCTAAAATCCGTCACATGTTGTTTTTTCTTCGATTTAATTGGCTGAGACAAAACTGTCCAATTTTTCTTAAATTGGACAGTTTGTGCATTTTACCTGAAAGTCGTAATTGAAACAATCCAAATTTAATCCCAAATTGGACAGTTCTCAGAAATTAAGGAAAAATAGCTGTGCTGACAATATAGGATTTACTGACAGCTATATAATTATACGTCGAAGTAAACAAGAACGATGGAAACCTGTACTCGAAAACATCGCTTTGTGTCATCAGATTTAACTTCAATAGACACTTCAAGCAAGTGCTAAATATCGACATAATAAAGGACAAGAAATTTAATGAAGGTAACCGAGTTTTTGAAGTTTAAATCAAATTTAAAAGCGAACGTTGTTGTGTATTTGTGTACTTTGCCTACTGTCAAAACCCTATTAAATTCATTTTGTGCATTTGGAGCTCTGGAAATATTTTGAATGAATAATAAAACAATTATTGAAGTCGGCTTTCGTATGATATGAAGAATTATGCAGATCTCGGAGGGTGTTATCCGCCTCAGCCTTCGGCTTCAGCGGTACTTATACATACATACATACATACATACATACATACATACATACATACATACATACATACATACATACATACATACATACATACATACATACATACATACATACATACATACATACATACATACATACATACATACATACATACATACATACATACATACATACATACATACATACATACATACATACATACATACATACATACATACATACATACATACATACATACATACATACATACATACATACATACATACATACATACATACATACATACATACATACATACATACATACATACATACATACATACATACATACATACATACATACATACATACATACATACATACATACATACATACATACATACATACATACATACATACATACATACATACATACATACATACATACATACATACATACATACATACATACATACATACATACATACATACATACATACATACATACATACATACATACATACATACATACATACATACATACATACATACATACATACATACATACATACATACATACATACATACATACATACATACATACATACATACATACATACATACAAATTTTATTAATCCATTCCTAATAAGGCTTTTTAGAGTTAAATAAATACATATACTTAAACCTATAAATACATATTATAAATATACTATGAATATAATAAAAATTAAAATTAATTAACATAATATAAGAATTCCGTTAAAAGTAGACGCTTCAAGGGTTGTTTAAATTCTCTCTGGGATTGGCAAAGTTTAAGTTTGGGTGTCAGAGAGTTCCAAAGACTAACAACCTGATAGTAAAAGGCTTTCTGTCCACTAGCAGATCTGAATAGTGGGGTATCAAGAGCTTGTGCGTTTCTAGTAGAGCGCTTTGACACGTCGGAGCGTTTAATGAACTGCTCAGTCAAGTAACCTGGGGCACTCCCTGTCATGCACTTAAAACACATGATTGCTTGACGATAGTAAAGTTGGTCTCTGACTGGAAGCCATTGTAAACGCTTCAGTATCGGTGTAATATGATCGAATTTTCTGGCTCCGCTAATGATGCGACACGCAAAGTTCTGAACCGCTTGGAGTTTATCAAGATTACGTTCAGTTGTGTTGCTCCATACATTAGAACAATAAAAAAGTTTGCTAAAAACTAAGGAATTACTAATTATAATCAATGTACGTTGGTCAAAGGCATGTTTCACCCGGTTGATCTGGCCAAGGCGTTTCATACAAGCAGATACGGTGGTAATTATGTGCTCGTCGTATGTTAAGTTGGAGTCTAATATTATACCGAGGTCTTTGACTACTTTGACTGGCACAAGTTCCTTTCCTAATAAACTAAGACGAAAGTTTTCGACAGCTGTTCGACTTTAGTGGCCATCTGGCGACTACCGAATATTATAAGCTTTGTCTTGTCCGGATTAAGGAGTAATTGATTATCAAAACACCAATTTCGAATTTTGATCAGTAGGTCTTTGTTCATCTTGTCCATTACATTTGATTGGTCCTGAAGGCGGAATGACATCAGAAGTTTAGTGTTGTCCACATAGCACTGGGGTGCACAGTGTTCTGGCACCAAAGGAAGGTCATTAACATACATGTTAAATAATAGAGGGCCAAGGATGCTTCCTTGTGGTATTCCACTGGCCACTGGCAGACGGTCTGATAAAGTTGTATTAATGCGAACGACTTGATATCCAGAAGATAAATAACTATAAAACCAGTGTATCACAGGTGGAGAGGCGCCAACATCCTGTAGTTTTTCCAGGAGGATTTGGTGATTTATGCTATCGAATGCTTTACTCATGTCAAGTAGGACAACTGCGGTTAATTTTTTTTGTCGATTGCAGACAAAATAGTATCAGTTGTGTGGATCAAAGATGTTTCAGTAGAATGCCACTGTTTGTTTCCGCTCTGTTTACAAGACAAATATCGATGATCTCTTGATAGTAAATAAGAGGAGAAGTGATTGTGCGCGACCCTTTCACAGACTTTAGATAACACGGGCAATAGTGATATAGGTCTATTTTTATTCGGGACTTCGTCGTCGCCTTCTTTAGGAATGGGTGTAACCACAGCAATTTTCCACATATTTGGAAAGCAGCACTCTCAAAGGTGGCGTAACACCCTCCTCGATCTGCATTATTCTTCATATCATACTCAGCCTCATCCATTAATTGCTAATAATGCATGGTTGTTTGGAGATATGAAATTTATCTTCTTGTGTTCAAATCGATATCTCACTCGTCGCTGCGCTCACTCGTGAGCCTTCGAGTTGAACACTCGATGATATATTTCATATCTCCGCACAAACATGTATTACTCTCTATTTACACAAACCGCTGATCAAGGACATAATATGACCGCAGCGTAAAGCCTGGAAAAATACTGACTTTTTTGTGTCATCAAAGTGTGATAATTCGAGTATTTGTGTGAAATTATAGACTCAGAGACTAGCAAGTCTCACAAAGAAGAGAAATCCCATTCCCATTTTCCAAAGTGTTTGTCCCATTCCCAGTGGTAAAATCCCAGTCCCAGTGCACGAATCCCATTTTCCCAGCCCAAAAAGAGGCAAATCCCAGCTCCAATTTTACCCCTTCAGGACCCTCTTTATAAGATGCTCAGGCCATGACGAAGCTCCTTTAAAGTATTCGAGCGAAACGCCATTATATTAAAAACCATTACTTTCTATTTCAACTGGACTAAGCGAGCTAAAGTAGCTAAAACCGTAGATTCCACAAACAGTCACTGTCTGAACAGTCAGAAGTGCAAAGAAAAGGTAAAACCTAGCTCTTTTTATATCTTGGATTTGATAGAAAACAAAATGCGATATCTCAAAAGAGCGTTTTTAGGTCCGATTCAGAGATAACAAAGAAAAATTAACGCACACATTCCTCGTTAGTTGACGAGATCAGGCTTGATCAGGCTTATAAGAGAGCAGTGGCGGATCTAGGCTAGGGGAGGGGCCCGGGCCACCCGGGCCCCCACCTTATTTTTAGGCCGAAATAAGGCCTAAATAAGGCCTTTTCGAGAGCGGGCCCCCTCCTTATTTCAGTGTCTGGATGATCGGGGCTCCCACTTACCTGAATGTCTGGATCCGCCACTGAGAGAGAAACAAAACTGCCGCCCGTTAAGCGAAATTTTAAGAATATTTTAAGAATAAACCCGAGGCTGAGATTTTAAAAAGAACATAATTTTGTGTGTTGAAAATGTATAAATACATAACAATTATATGTTTTCAACTAAACCGTTAAATTCTTCCTGTCTATGAATGACAAAAAAGCAACAAAAGCACACCTAGCCGTACGTTTGATGTCAATAACATTTCTGCAAGAAGTTATACAATTGTAATTGATACTCCAATACATTCTAAACGAAAATGTCATACGTTATAATCTAAGAATGTTCACAAGAATATTTCAGGCTTAAATCGGCAGAAAAATAAGAATATTCGGCCTGGGCCGGAAAAACAATATTCTTATAAAGAAAAAAGAGTGTAGAATGTTCAGTCCCAACTGCTTCCCTCGATTCTAAGAAACTGTGTTGAATAGAAATAAAGCCTTTTGTCATTGTTGGGGGAGGAGACCAACTATACCTATTGTATATAACTACGTCAATTAACATAAAGTTCAGGGTCAAACAAATGACGCGGCCTTATAATCCCTTAATATGCAGTCTCTTTGCAACCATTATTTGGGATGTCACGCAAAGAAGCTTTGTGGTGTGTGTGTGTGTGTGTGTGTGTGTTTGTGGGGGGGGGGGGGGCGTTGCGTGACATCCCAAATAACGACTGCGAAGGAGACTGTATGATATGGAGTAAAAAAGGCTTGAATATTGTGGAATCGTTGACGTAAATGATCCGTTGATGCAAAGTAGAGTCTGAAAGGCTATCACTTAAAATTTCATAACGTTGTCGATCGTCAGTTTTATTTTTAGCCAGTTATATTGTCGCTTGTCTGGTTTGAATGTAGGGGTCCATATGTCGGCTGTCAGTTAAAATTTCATTACTTTGTTGTTTGTCAGTTATATTTTTCGCCCTTTGTCGCTTGTCGGTTAACTCCATTCAGACACTTAAAGTACAGTGTTCGGTCTTTGTGACAAACCGATGCCAAATAAGTAATTTTGGTGAAATTCTATTTCTAAGTATATTGACATTTTGCAGTAAATTGAAGATTGCCTGTTGTGCGGAAGATTTACGTATAAAATTTAAGGGATGAAGCGTGGTACGTGTACCAGATATCATGAACTGTTTTCGTTTTCTTACGCCTCCCCGGCCCGGCCGCCCCCCCACCCACCCCCCCCCCCCCCCCTCACGCCACGCTCTTTTC
Source organism: Oculina patagonica (assembly GCF_052425735.1). Taxonomy (NCBI): domain Eukaryota; kingdom Metazoa; phylum Cnidaria; class Anthozoa; order Scleractinia; family Oculinidae; genus Oculina; species Oculina patagonica. The sequence continues at coordinate 18,963,124 of NC_135760.1, forward strand.
GCTCGTCGGTCATCCTCTTCAATCTATTCCTTGACTTGCACCAATTCGCCCTCTATAGGTGAGCGTAGCGAGCCGCAAAGCGGCGCGAATCGACGACCACGAGTGACGAAGTCGCGAGACATATATACCTAAACCGCGCGTCGAAGGCCCCATTACAATGTTATGTACCTTGAAAAAACAATGCCTTCCGTTGCCGTCTGTTTGCAACATTGGTTTTGAGGGAAACTCGAGGGGTTTTCCATTTCTGTGAATTCAAAAAGGAATGTCCTGGAATGTCACGTTATAAATTGTTGAAATGAGTGTTCCCAAGGAATTATGGCACGGATTGTGGGTCCCTCTTTCATTTATGAGAGCGAGCGCAACACCGTTACGGAAATACTAGCTTACATAAAGAAAATGAATGAGGAGCAGTTTGTAGTCTAATCTTAACATCCGTTCTCATATTCAAACATGATCACTGAAAGTCGATTTTTGTCGCGCAACTCAATGCAATTTTAGTCGCGCCGAAGTTGCATAAAACTCCATCGATATCGCGGCGATGAAATTGCCATGAAATCGCCGCGAGTTTGCAAGCGTGTAAACGAGGGGCGATAAAATCGCCACGATATCGCAGGAGTTTCGAACCTGTTCGAAGTTTTTAAAATGCAACTTCGACGCGACAAAAAATGCATTGAGCTGCACGACAAATCGCCTGTGTAAACGGGCCTTTTTAATTTGCAAGTAGGTAAAGCTGTAAAAATGAATCTTTAGAATGTATGCTGCAAACTTACCGCATTAAATCAAATCAGATGACCAGTCTTCAGCCATGTTTAACGAGAGCAAAATCGCTGCATCATGACTTCCAGTTTCATATAAGAGGGCGTTCACTTCCGTTGCTTTGTTTGAAACAAAAGGGACGCGCGGATCATTTTCACTTTCATTTTAGACTTACTATTGATGCTTCCGGTTCCTGAGGTTCGTCACGCAACTTGTCACGCAAGGCGACGAGAGGCATTGTGTTCGAGAGAGTAAAATGTCTTGCCCAATGTAAAACACAGCACCAGTGACTGGCAGGCCTCGAACACGGACCGCTAGATTATTATTACAATGACTGGAAAAGAAAGGATGCGTAAGCCTGCGTTGCAGACGAACTAAACCTCGGTTTATCGAGGATTTTGTGACACGTCCGGCTGCAACACAGGCATAGATTGTTAATTATTTATTTAATAGATATTTTAAATTTTTAAATTTTAGATTTTATTATTTATGTAATAGATATTTTCTGAATTTTTAAATTTTAGATTGTAATTTTAGTAAGGGGACCTAAATAGGGATGACCTCATGGTCCTCCTTTTCAGATACCATTTGTAGGTTTAAATAAAGTACAGTCGAAGCTCTCATAAGCGGACACCCTCGGGACGCGAAAAAAGTGTCCGCAACTGGAGCTGGCCGCTTACGAGAATGGTTCTTGTAAGCGGCCACTAGAGGTGTAGGGGATAGATGGCCGCTTACGGGAGCTTGCCCAGCTAACATAATGGTAATATGCATGTTAGTGGTGTTTCAAAATGTAACCGGACGTGGATGACGACAAAACAAACGGTAGTAACGAAAACGAAGACCCCGAAAACGAAGACCTAAGACCTAAGACCCGGTCTTAGTTTTCGTAATTACAGTAAAATCATTGTGACGAACGGCGATGTGAAGTTGATTGATTAATACAAGATACAGAGGTTTTTTATATGATTTTCTTTGCGGTGTCCGCTTACGGGAGCTTAAAAACAAAGAAAAAGTCTAAGTCGTTATCTCGGAAAGTGTCCGCGGCCGCTTACGGGAGTGTCCGCTTACGAGAATGTAAAAATACAGAGTTTGTATGGGAGTAAAAACGGGGTTTCTAACAAGGTGGCCGTAAGTAGAGCTGTCCACTTACGAGAGTGTCCGTTAAGAGAGCTTCGACTGTATTGTATTGTATTGCATGCAAGGATACATTCATAGCAAGGATAGACTTTCTCAAAGCCCGGGGCCCGTTTCCGGTAGTTAACCGTGCGCAGCCGGTTCATAATTTTGCCGGCATTTTGTCGTTGTCGTTGTCGTTTTTGTTTTGTCGGTAAATCTTTCCAGACCCACGCGGCCCAGCCGGCTCCTTGGTCACGGCCACGCAAGATTTGATGTTACTGGCGATCACTCGTTTAACATGAACACTCTGCTCTCTGTCTAGAGTGAAATGTATATTTGTGTGTCATGACATTCGAGTGTTTTACCAGAGAGAGGACTGAAGAATCGCGTAGCGAAAACCAAAGACCGCTTGGACATGTCCAAGGTATTTAAAACTACCACTACGTCAGACCTATGACACCCCATCGCTGCCCGTTGCTAATTATTCACCTGTCGAGGTGTGTGGGAGGGACATCAGGGGATAATTCTCGAAGGCTGCTGTCCACTGACACCCTTCTCATTATATCTAGCAATTAAATCAAAGCTTAAAAGTATATTTTATATGGACTTCTGTTTAATGCCATTCATGAACTGGTTTGGGTTTATTTTATTGAACATTCGGAACAAAATAAATATTTGCTTGTGTAAACAGGCCTTTATCCGGCATGTAGTTTTTAAAAAGCAAAAGATGACACGGTGAAGGAAATTCATGTCACGCACACTCCGTGACTCACACAAGCACGACTTGTGTGTTTCTCAAGTGACTGCTTTTCTAAAGATTTTTTTACTGTGCGGCGCCGTGCCTTTAAGCCAAAGCACTGAAAGAGTTGGTCAAACATTTACCGCACGGTTATAAACTGCTTGCAGTTCTTGTTAGGAAATCAAACAAACGACTGGCGA
>NC_135760.1:19578765-19599612 GCF_052425735.1 Oculina patagonica
GGATATATCTGTTACCAAAGGCTGCAAATCAAAACTAAGTGCTTACTTGTAGGTCTGGTGATTGGACAGAGGCAGACACGGTGCTTCGCTGGTAAAAGGTTTCCTCCAGTTCCTGCAGGTGAATCACAACAAGAATTATTAACACTATCGTCATGTTACGCAAAAAGTAGTCTCATTGCATGCAAATGTGATGTGATGACGTTAATCTAGTAGACCATAGATTTTATCCACACAGTATGACGTCATAATTTCCCTAAAATTCGGGCATCAAAACGAAAGGCGCTGGCTTATAACGAGTATTTAGTGAGGATAATTCTTGCTAGATTATGTTCAACCTCATCAAAATTGTTATTAATTGCGTCTTTGATAAACAAATTCAACGTTATGCAGTCCAACTACTCTGTGTACGGGACACTTTTGTTCACTTGTTGAAACGCCTTCAGTGTAAACGAAAAAGAAGCTAAACCTACCCAAGCAAATAGCGTTTCTTAGTTCGTTGACCACGATGCCTAAATGAGTCCAGTCCGCGGTGAAGATATGATTCTTGCGAGGCGGAGAAGCCATTATATCTAACTGACGACCATTAATGTACCGTCCCACCCCTACACAGTAGATCCGCACCCCACGAGCCTTTAAAGCATTTGATGGCGCTGCAACGTCATCCATCGAGCTGCCGTCGGTAATAACCACGACAACCTTAGTGGTTCTTGTGCGCCTGGGGTTCTTACGAAACAGCTGATTTTGTGCCATCAGCAAGGCCCTGCCAATACGGCTCCCTGATTTCGGATATTGGACCCCCTTATTGAACCTGTTAAATACAGCGCCGTTGTTCGTGTAACTGTTGAAGCCGAAAAGCAGATAGGGCTTGGTACCGAACACGATTGTTCCCACGCGTGTGTTAGTCCGGGAGACTGTAAAACCGAGAACGACGTCCCGGACGAAATCAACCAATCGCCTGAAGTTGCCAATGCCGTATCGCTCGACACTGGCGGAGCCGTCGACCAGAAAAGCGAGATCTATGGCTGTATGGCATGCTGTCGAGAAACAAACAAAAAACAAACATCTAGACAAATATTACCCAACACAAAAGTTAACCTGTGTCCACAGCCGTCTCGCATGAGATATTGGGCTTTGCTGCCGGCATGCCATGGTAACAGAGCGTAATACGAGACAGCTACATAAGCATTGGAGTAACATAAAAAGCTGTTTTTATCCTAGCTTTCACTTAAAATCTAATCTTATTTCAGTTGGAACACTACTTGAAACAAAATTATCAAATATATAGCTTTTCGCCTATTTAAACAAGAAATTTCGGTATAAGAAGGGCCTGGTCTAGTTATTCCAACTTTCTACTAACTTTCTGTCAATTTAAACATTGTACCAGTTGTTTGTTATTCTGCAATCATGTTTTTTTTTATTATTATTTCACAAGTTGTGTAAGTATGCTCCAGCTTAGTGCAAAATATAGACTGTGCCATTTCTTTTATATTGGAACTCAGTTTCAAAGAGAGTATCAGGGTTAATCAAGCAATCTATCCTACCACACATGAGATGGACAAATCACTGTACTGTGTGACTGCTGAGACACAGCACCTGGCAGGCCAGGACCCATCGGAGATCAGACAGGTTCGCAGGAAGATTAGAACTTTCAATACAAATATATTTAGCAAGTTTTGTTTTAACAGGCCGGGCTGCAAATTCAGGTGAAGAAGAGAACATTGATTTTCATTGTTTGGGCTTCAAGATTAAAATATTGTAGGGATCATACTTACTCATAGGAGCTGTAGGCTTCAAGGTTGCTAGAGAGAACAAAATAAAATTCGTTAGCTACGTTGTAGTTTGTTTACAACACAAAGGAAAAGGTATATTAATAGTTTTATAACTACGTAGAAAAAGCATAAAAAAGGTGAGGTGATAAAACCTGTTAATAACAAAGACGGGAAAATAAGGCTATTTTTTCAAGATTCGTCATCCGTGACGAAGTTCTTTTAACATTGCATTACATTGCGTTACTTGTTGCGTTACAGACATAGCCTGTCTGAATGGGTGGTAGGTATATAAAATAACAAACAAACTCAGGTACTGTCTCGACGAATTACAGTGTAATTTAGAGTTACATCATCTGCTATGTTTGTTCCTCTGTGCCAAGCAATTAAATACAACAATAAAATTCGGACGTGCACCGAGACAAGGATATTTGAAAGCCAACAGCGTGCACAAATACGATATGTATATATTAAATATCAATATAAATAATATTTGCAGCTATTGCTTCTGATAATTGTGATAAACCGCCTCTTCCGTTGTACTACGTATACCGTTTACACTTATTTATAGCATACGTACTGAAAGCAAACCCAATTCAGTAGAAAGCAAATACAATTCAATAGAACATTGCATCAACAACAATCGGCTACAAACAAGTCGATCGCCACGTGCACAACTTCATGAAAAACACGACGAGATTAACAAATCTAAATACATGTACCTTTCCTTTCGGCTGAAATTTCTTAAGTCATCCATCTTCTTGTTTACAGAAATCGACATTCTCCACGAAATCACGAAACAGCCGTCGAATTTCTAAGAAATTTAAAGTTCTTTACGCGATCGGAGAACACCGTTTATTCAGGGAGCGGGAAACTTGCGTGACCGCCGTGACAGAGTATTGGTAGCCGCTGGCCAAATGCGGATGTGCAATCCAAAAGACCCAAAAAGGCGCAATAATTTTCAAGAAAATTACAATTAATTTGAGCTAATTTTGTAGGTCTGTGAAACAAGGACGGGTTATATTTGAGGCAATTGAGGGCGGATTATGAGTGAAGAGTTAAAAAAAAATGGTTTTTCAAAATACTTACGACAAACAGGGCATCTTCCTCTAAAAGGGGTAACAAGCTTTGGTCTCGGTGGACGCACATTGAGAACTTCAAGATCCGTTTGACTGGAAGGGAATTCTTCGCTTATTGCATCGTTGCTCTGCTCATCGATATTTGGTTCTGAGTCAGTTTTGTTCGCTGAAACTTCGTTCAGAAGGGCTTGTTTATCTGCTTCATTCTCCGCAATAACGGCGTCCTCTTCTACTTCGTCTCTGAAGGGATTCAAGTCAGGCTTCCTACCATTATCAATGGGCTTCTCTTCGGGAAGCTGCGCCCAAGGGTTGGTGCCTTCCGACTTGTTTACATGAACCTTGCTTGCCTCAGGCGCGGAGGAGGGTTGCTCCGTTGGTGGTGGTGTGGTTGGTTGAGCCGTCGTTGGGGTCAGATTCGTTTGAGCAATACTTTCCTTGGAAATAGCACCTTCTGTTTCATCGTTCTTTGCAGTGACCGAAGTGTTTGCCTTGCTGAATCTATTTCGGGAAAAATAGATGTCATTTGAGAACGAGGAAAATTAAAATTCACAATACAAAATCTGCAAAGTTGAAACAATTACTCACCGGTAAACCTCGTTTCCCCAAGGCCCTCCCTCGCCATCGGCTAAGTAAAGAAAACACATCGACTTAATTAGTTTCTTATCAATAAGAATGAGCTAAGTCGGTCTGAAAAGGGGTTACTGTCAACTGAAAAGAATTAAGCTTGGATAGATTTTAATCGTATGTTTTTTTAGGCTAACATTTTAATGGAAACTAGGAGCACGATGCCAACGCTTACTGCTTGTTCATCCACTTCTAATGTCTGTTCTAGCAAAACAAAGTTAAATAAAAAAATAAAAATAAAAAAAGGTTGTGAAACAAGGTTTGAAACAAATTGGAAACAAGCAAAAATTTTTTTACGTCTGCCTGCTCGATCTTGGCGAAAATGCCTTTTATGTGCCAAACGTATATCTTTTTCGGCTGTGTAGAAAATCGGACGACTGTACATTTTGCCGATTATTCCAGTTAATTTTTTGCCAAATGCACACAATTTGACAGATATCTTGCCGGTAAGCATTTTATTTGCCTGTACCTTTACATGAATCACTGACACCATATTTCATGTATGTCTGGTCGGCGTCTTTCCCAGAGAAACACTGGCCTCCATTTTGAAGGGAGAAAATGGTGAAACTATTGTCCAAAGCTGCTTCGGCACATTTCATAAGGGCGTTGGTTCTCTTCTTGTAATCAGGCTCAAAAAGCATCGCGTGTTTCTTTTCCATTATGGGGATGGCTCGCTCCCAGGTGTCTTTCCAGCAACCCAGACTCTTGAAACCTGAGTAGGAGAAGCAGTTCAGTGTCGGCATTGTTATGAACAGCGAGAAAAACTTGAACTAGAAGGGGAAAGGGGAAGAGGGGAAGGGGAAGGATTCCCCTCCCTTCTCCCCACCCCCCACCCCACTCTGTTTTCACTCCTCAATTCCCTCAATCCTCCTACTACCCCCTTCCCCTTCTTACGCCTGCTACGTATTTTATAAATATTCAGACTTGATTTTGTGTCATCGCTAGCCTAAAACTAGCTACCAAACCCATAACTACGCGCTTTTTTCACGTAAATACAGTTGTGAGTTACGAGTTGTGATTCAGTAAATCCTAATCGCTTTTTGGCGTTCTTTTTGTCCTAAAAGAGGTAAAGATGTAATGATGAGCTTGGGCCACGTTATTCTTATAATTAGGCCGATTAACACTAGATAAAATGTTGATTGAGGGGTTAAATTTCTCTTGTACAAAAACGTTTTTACTGCTTATATTTTGTGGAGTTTGAGACAAGGTCATGGCAAAACTGAAGAACAAAAAATATAAAAAGAAAACCTCAATAAAGAGTTGAAAAACTAAAATCAAAATTTACGCTAATCTTGGATTAGCTTAACCGTGCTTTGCGGAACAATCCGGCCAAGGATTCAATGTCAACCATTTCATGTACTTAAGTAGTATATTAGTAGGGTATCTTTTCTATTGCATTGCTCTGTAAATAAAAAGAAAGATAGGAGTCTGATGAGCTCCACCCTTCCGCTGCATAGCAATCCCAAAGCGGACGAGTAAATGAAATTAGTGTCGTATAGGACTGAGCCTGCGTCAATCCATTTTTCCACTTTCTTGAAACTTCAAATACAACTGAACAACAGCAACGAAAACGACGACAAGAACAACAACTAAGAATTTCACGTACTACTTCCTCGCAGATGATACACTTGATCTCTGTTGGGTTGCAGTTTCAGTTTTTCCTTGTCATCTTCAGGGTGCTTGTCATGTAACGGAATTTGCGGCTGCGTGGGCTGTGCCGGCTCATCCTGAATGGGAACAGAGAGCACCGCTGCCGGTTGTGATGGGGCTGTTGGCACCGGACCGTCACCAGGGACCATGTTCAACGACAACCCGGCATCCAGTGGGGCGCTTGGTACGTCCGACATCAGAGCTGGGGGACATGGCGGCTTGTCTGTGGGAGTGATAACAGTTTTTTTATTTCATACAACGCAAACAAAAATAACTAAGAAAAAAGTCCAAATTGCACTCTTTAGCTATGTCGTCCTATTGTAAACAGGTTCAGTGTATAAGAAAACACTAAAGAAAGCCCTGGACCTTTTTTGAATGAAATTATGTTTTGCAGATTCTGGAAAGTAAAGCGTCCCGAATGAAGGGACCAACCCACCCCTATGACATTCGTGACATTTTCTCTCGCCGCATGAGGTAACGTAGAGATCCCAGTTCCAAGCACCACTTATAACAACGCCTAGCTCTAACACCATGATTAAACAGTTAATCAGAGACACGCATGAATAAATACGGTAGGTGAAAAGAAAAGTCAGTTATAAAAAGTGGAAATGTTTTACGTACCTGTGCAAAACGTGTTTGCTGGACAGCAAGGGATCCCATCAGCGCCATATTGATTGACAACGTTAGGATAATTATAAGCTGTAGCAAGTTTAAAAAACAACAAAATTTATATGAGAGCAAATAAAATTGAGTTCCTGGTTTAAAGGCAAAAAATAATGTATTATTATTTGACTTTGTTCAATAAAAGTAGTAAAATAATTACGCACCGTAGTGACAGTATAGCGAATGGATGTTTTTGTTTCAATATTCAATTTTTGTGTTTTATTTTTGGTTTTTGCCTTAGAAAAGCAACAACAATATTTTGTTATTTAAATCATAAGTTCCTTTACGCTATTTCCCTTGCATAAATAACTGGGTGTACACGACAAAACAGTTGAGCAATACAATTAAATTCAAGGCGTCACAGTCAATAGGCACTCACCTATATTTTGTCGCTTCTCATTGGTTTGATTTTTCCTAGCTTGATTTGAGGAAACAGTCTTATTTTCCTTGGTAGACACATGGCTAGTAACTAGCAAGAACAAGACAGCTCTTAACAGCGAAGAGCTGAGCATCCTCACCTAAAAAAAAAGAGAATCATAGCCTGAAAACTTCATAAAAAGTGGACATTACACCCCATCTTTGGCGACGCACATATGATAAAAAACTTGCTTGATCGAAAATAAATTATCCTTGCTAATTGCCATTTACGAACTTAATGTTTGTTTTGAAAATTTTGTAGCACACCAGAATGAAGACAATTTGTTTCCAAGTTGTTTTACCCTTGATATCTGTCAACTTGATAATTTGTACTCATGTTTTAAGATGTCGATAACTTTTAGAAATTTTTAAAAGTTACCTACTGCGACTAGGGCTATCCACAAGTTGCTCGAGATTTCCCAAAAAGTTGCCCGTAATTTCTCAAAAAGTTTCTCAAACGTTGCTCCAAAAAACCAAAAAAGTTGCTTCTGATAATAAAAGTTGCTCGAAAGTTGCTCCAAAAAATCCAAACCGCTGCTTCTAATCAAGATAATTTTTCTAAATACATGCTAATTTCCCTTGGAGGATAAGAGTTCTAAGCAGGGTTATACATTTTTACAGCAAAAGAAGTATCTTAAATAACAAGGATTTCTTTAACTGTGAAAAATCGTGAAGATATCGATGACTTCATGTTTGCTGACGAGTTTTGTAATGCTTTAATGCAGAATGAGCCGAAAGTTGAAATGTCTTCAGATGTTCCTCGTAAATCTTCGTAAAACTTCGGAAACGTTCGTATTGCCTTTGAACAACACTCGGGTAATCTTCGGAGATCTTCGGTATGGAAATTGCTCAAAATGCAACAAGTTGCTCGAGAGGAAAAAAGTTGCTCGAAGGGGAAAAAGTTGCTCGAAACATAAAAAGTTGCCAAAAAGTTGCCGAGCAACTTGTGGAAAGCCCTAACTGCGACCATATTTGTCAAGTGAAAGTACATCTCAGTTCAAGCAGTTAACGCACGCAGTTAACGCAGCTCTTGCGAGTACATATAAGCACAAAAACACTCAAAAAGAGTAAAACGAAACATAATATGAAACTAAAAGAACACAATAATTATCTTTCCGATTTACTGACAAGTAAACAGGTCAGTGACTTTTAATCTTGAAATTTATTTAAGAATTATGTTCGTGATTAGCGTTTACGGAGATGTGACCACTAACTTCGCACTGGGCCTCATAGTACCAAGCAACTAGTTAATGTGCATTTGCAACATTTACAAGGGAAAAAGCATCATATTTGAGACATTGTTCAACTCGCAAACCAAGTACAACTTGTATTACATGTTGGAAGCAAATTTTAGCTCTTTTGCAATGGAATATACCATTATTATAGTTATGCTAAGCCGCCGACCTGTTTCAGTAGTGTCTTTCTGATATAAACGTTTAAATGTACCCTATTCCTCTACAAAAAATATATGTTCCCTCCTTTTTGCATCGTAATTTGCAAAATCAATTTTATGTACTTCAAATCGACAAACCTAAAGCTTTGCGGAGATAGGCCCGGAAAAAGGCCAATACTCGCTAGCTACGATCACGGATAGATTCGAGTGAAGTACTGGAAACTACAAAGAGTTAGAAGAGGGGTTTTGTGATCATCAGTATTATATGGACGCGTGTTGAAACGGATTAATTGTATTAATGTTAGAGATTTGTTTCACCCAATGACAAAAGCAATTCACGCCTTTAGTAATTATGTAATAATTTCAGTAAAACATCGACAAAATTTATTTTGCCAAAGGCTGAAACTTTGAACTTAATGTAAGCATAAGATCTCCAAGAAAATAGTATTTAGCATTATGATTTTGTTAAACTAACAAAAATATTGAAAATGTATAGTACATGAAGACTTGCAGTCTCAGTTTTGGCTACTTGTTTTGTGTTAATTCAAGAACGAAAGTGTTAATTCTCATTCGATAAATTTTTAAAACGTTAAATAATCAAAAATCGTAAGATTAACTTAACTAAGTAACTCGTTAATTCTAGGCATAGCTCATGCCTTTGAGCAACTTTAAATCAACGTATTCTTATTATCATTTCAAGCGGCCGGCGAAATAAATTTAGCCATAACTGAAATTATATATTGTATAAAGTTTAGGCAAAGATAAACCATAGTTCTGAACTTATGTTATCTTCTTATTAGAATCTAAAAAAACGTACAATTTAAATTAACTTACCTCGCCTAAATTGATTACCGTGTCCTTGGCGTTAATCCATTTTCAAAGACAAATTTAACTTTCGTGCAAACAAAGAAACCGTTTCCCTTTTCATTTATTAAAGTGTCTTTAATTTATCGGTCAATATCAAAATAATATCCGTAACCTGGTACTTGTTAACAGCTGCCTTGCGAAAGGTCGATTACGATAAACAACCAGCATAGTTTAATTTAAACAATTGATATTATTCGAAAAGTCTAGATACGGCTTTTACAAGCACGTGCGGTTCTGTTCTGTAAACTATGGTGAAAAATATATATTACATCCTGAAACTTAACAAACAGGTTTCAGTTCAAATAATTGCAAACCGACTTTTTTAATTCTATGTCTCTAACAGTGTCAAGAATGTTCATGCATGTTTTGATAGTTGTCAGCGTGAGTGCAGAGCAAGTCTTTTTAATCTTTCAGAAAAGTGGCCAGTCGGCAAAAAACTCAGAACGAGAACCGCCAAGACACTTTTTTTGGTTGAAATAATCATTGCAAATCGACTCTTTTGTGTTATGCCACTAAAAGTATTTAGAAGTTTTGTAAAAGCACATCGTTCGTAGTTATGTCCATGTATGTTTTGATGTGGCTGCACGTGTAGCAGGGCAGGTCCTTTTAATGTTTACAAAAGCAATTAGTCGGGAAGCACATCGAAACAAGTGCCGTTATGTTTTAGCCAAAATCGTCACAGGAGCACCCGAAAAACCCTCGGAAAATCGATTATTATCGACCAATCAAAAAACAGTCCGAGTAGTTCCGAATATTGGAAAGTTCTCGAGTTTTCTCAGTGGCGCCATCGGGACGAGACAAAACACGTGATCGGCCGAATTCGTAGCAAAACTTTGTCCTCTCGAATAGAATACAGGCCTTTAGCTTTATTCAGTTACTGAGGAGAAAGAAAATTTTAATTTTCTTTCTTTAGTTAAAACTAAACTAGCATTTGGGCTGTAGAAAGATTAGAAGATACCTGCAATGATCTGATGATTGCACCCATTCATGACGAGCTTCAGTTGGGAAAGAAAATCGCAGCATGCATTTATTCAAGGCGTTATAATACGCAAATCATTTCTGTCAGCAACATGTAGAGTTCTATCAACACCTGTCCCGATTGTGCTCGGCAACTTTTGAGCAACGTTTCATCTTTCGAGCAACTTTTTGCAATTTCTAGACCGAATATTTCCGAGAATTGTCCCATTGTTGTTCGAAGGCCATACGGACGTTTCCAAGCATTTTTCGAACGTTTCCGAAAATTACCGAAAGTTGCCGAAGATTTCCGAGGAAGTTCAAAAGATGCTTCAACTTTCAGATCATGCAAACATGACGTCATCGGTATCTTCACGATTTTTATTTGTAAAAGAAATTTTGGTAATTCAACAAGATATTTCTTTGCAGTTAAATTGCACGAAAATACTTATTTGCAAGCAACGTTTTCGATTTTTTTGAGCAACGTTCGAGCAGCTTTTTGGATTGTGAACCACTTTTTAGCAACTTTTTGACATTCCAGTGAGCAACTTTCCAGCATTTTACGAGCAAAATCGGGACAGGCCTACGGCCATTATGCCACTTAATACACACCCTCTTTCAAAGTGACTCTTCTTAGTCTTTTGCAAAAGGATAAATACAGTGAAACCTCGATTTAACGAAGTGCCAAGGGACCGGGGAAATTTGTTCGTTATATCGAAAACCTCGATATAACGAATTTGTGGATAAACAACCAAAATGCTCGTTATATCGAGGTATAGTTAATAATTGTTTTTCACGCTGTTACGTTGCCGCTACCCAGCATTTACTGATCTGAACGACTGTCAAAAATAACATTTGTGCTTTGATGCCTAATATCCACATAGGTATAGACGTATGTCTTTGAGGTTGTTCTCGCGTTAGGATTAAAGTATTGTCATCCTTGTTTGTCTGTTTTTCATCGTATGTCTAAATCCATTATATCGAGGTACATTTTACGGCTGGGCTTCCGGATTGTGTTTGTTATAACGAGGATTTCGTTATATCGAGGTCCTGTTCATTAACAACTGTAATTTTTTCCGGGCTTAAGAATATCCTTCGTTATACCGAGGACTTCGTTAATTATATAGAGGTTCGTTAAATCGAGGTTCCGCTTTATGTAGGGTTAACTTTTACGTAACGGGAAAATGGAAAAGGAAGAAGAACTAGAAAGATACCATATTTATTAAAATCGATTTAACTGATTTGCTTTATTTTAAAATAAAATAAAATATTAAATAAATTTAGCCACTAGCACTTGAGCCCGCAATCCAATGTAAACCATTATTTGGTCAGCGGTAAGCTTAAAAAATCCGACCTCGATTAGTTCTATATGTGAGCCCGCGATATGGTCATGTGGTACTGGTCAGCGGAAACCTTGTTTTGACAGCTGTCAATTGATCATGACATGGATGTCCAATATCAAAGATGTAAGCTGGCGTTAACCATAACCTTTCTGGATTATAGCCGCCATGTTGGGGCAACTTCGTCGCACGCGCCCGCGAACCATGCCGCTAGCCATGATGACCATGAAAAAACAAAAGCATTGGTCTGTTAATTTTCTATGGGAATGGGCTCTGCTCTGCGGCCCTTCCGGCCGCCGGGAGCTTCGATATTAGCGGAGCTCCTAAGCGTAGCACCATAACCATGAAAGAATGAACACTATCGAAATGAGTTTTCATGGTCAACATGGATAGCGGCATGGTTCGCGGGCGCGTACGTACGGCGTACATACGTACGGAGTCGCGCAACATGGCGGCCATAGTGAAGCAAGAAGGCCGTATAAAGGCGGCCGTATAAAGGCGGCCGTATAAAGGCGGCCTTTAAAATTTAAAGAGGTTTGAAAAGAAAAACAAGAAGCAATGAAACAAAATGTGGCTGAAAATTACGTGTAGAAAGTAATCGACCGCCAAAAAAGTGGACATTGAGAGCCATAATCGATCGATGACTTTCGTGTCTATCTGTAAAGCCAGCATCGTACATAAGGAGCATTCGAAAGCTAAATCGGGTTAATAGAATAAACAAACCATTTTATTGCTACAGGGTAAAAAAAGAAAAAAAAAAGGAAAAAAGAAAAAAAAAAACTTTTGAACTCACGACCTCCGGATCCGCAGACTGGCACCTTACCGATTGAGCTAATCCGACAGACTCTGTAAAGCACGTTGAATATATCCTATATCAATGTAATAGATATTGTGGAGTCTACTTAACTGCTGCGAAACTATAACAGGATCGCGAAACTATTTTCTATTGCTAGAAAGCAGATAATTTACTGTACTCTAAAGTAATTTTTCGTGCCACGAGTAATGATTTTGCCCCGCTTTAAGATTATTATTTTCGTCGTACTGCTGACATTCAGTATATAACCGTGAGCTATTTAAATTTGTGTCGCACCTATAAACCGCCATAAACATTAGTACTTTGGCCGCTTATTCACTAGAATGAAAACATTGTAAGCTCCAGTGAAAATTAAATAAATGGGGAGCTCCGCTTTTAGGCTTGCCTAAATCTATATATTATTTAAACAACCTTGTGGTCCTAAAGCATGGTTGATCACAAAAAAAGAGGTATTATTTGCTAATCTCGAAAAGAAACAGGAAATAAAAGTATGAGCAAACAATATTAGCATTATTTTCGTTTACTATTAATTGTTTTTTGGTGGCCGTATATGCATGGAAACAAAAGTTCGACTGCAGGCGCACCCTGACTTCCTACTTCCTTCCCATACTGAGTCTCAACAAGCAAGTTAGCTGTGTCCAGCTTGTAGGCAGTTCCTTGGCTTCAAAGTGTAACAATATCAACAAAGAAGGTTTAAAACATCCTCAATTATGCACTTCTTCCTCTGTGGATTTTGATGCGTCGGAGTTACAAACTAAGGAATAAAAAAAAAAATGAAATATAAGTTTTAGTACTGATCGGATGACCGTAGAATAGACAGAATCAATGTTTCCCTAGTGCCAGACGGGTTTAAGTCTTCCTTTTCACTGCTATCGCTAGTAATCATTTTTGAAATCACTAGGACACTCCCCGGGGAAATTACAAATGCAGACCCAGATTAAATAATTTTCTGCGCGTAACTTTATTTTTACAAGACAGTCATTAGGTAACCGACCTAAAGTCATGATCACTGTCTTTTTATAGCTTCATCACATACATCATGAGACATCTTCAAAGACGTTGAACTCTCGTTCAATTCTCACGACTCACTTGGTTCTTTACTTCCTTGTTTGCAGAGGCACTGTTTATTTCCAGGCTTCTTTAAGAAACCGCCAACTCCTGGAAAAAACAACAACAAAAAAAACAATATTAGACAGTCCACTGAAGCAAACGGCAGCGAGAAAACATGTTGCTTAATTAGAAAGAGAGAACGCAGTGTCATCTCCCCCCAAGATTAAAATAAAATTTATGCAAAGAACAAGGGTAGTTATATATCTAGAGTTGTCAGGAAAGTTTAAAGGATCAGAACATCGAGCGAATGAACGTCAATCACACTACGATAAAAGCTAAGCTAAAAGGTAACGGAATGATACAATATAGATACTAGTTATGCAACGCTTTCGAGTGGTATACTATGGAATATCCCACGAGTCACTTGTATTTTCTCGGTATACACACGAGCCTTTAGGCGAGTGTGTATACCAAGAAAATATAAGTGACAAGTGGGATATTCCATAGTATACCACGAGAAAGTGTTGTGTAACTATTTTATACCATGCCATAGAAAATACGCCTTCTAAATTTCGTCGAGAATACAATCGCAGCGCACGATGGGAAGGTTGGGTTTCCTGTATTCTGATTGGCTGTATTTTCTATGGTATGGTCTAAATCAATATATGGTACCCCTCTCAGGTTTCATTTCAAGTAGGAACACGGCGAAAATAAAATCTGGGTAATACACAGCTTCTGATCTATTCTTGTTAGGGAGGAGGACGGGAGACAAGATATAATTAATCACTACTTCTTAGAGCAGTTTTCAATTAAGTGTCTTATAACCAAAACCAAAGTAATCACTCTAGCCAATTACAAAGAACACAGACAATTGTCAGGAAAGTTCCCTGGATTGTCTGTGTCGTTTGTGATTGGTCAGAGTAATTACTTTGGTTTTGGTTTTGGTTTTACGACACTCAATTGAAAACTGCTCTATGCAAAACCAATGCAAACGCGAATTACTTTAATTTCGACACTCAAGTAAAAACCGCTCTAAACTGAATGTTAAAAGTACAAGCTTTACAGAGATGATGTCTAGTGTTATTGACCTACCATAACACACACTTCTTACGAGGTCATCTCTTATATACTGCAACTTGTTAAATGGACCAATGAACACATTTTCGCTGACCGGTCTCGAAGACATCATTTCCAGTTGTTTGATATCAAAGTTATACCCAACTCCTACGCCGTAGACGCGCACACCACAATGTTTGAGTTTGTACGCAGGATCGGTCACACTGTCAGTTGATCTGAAACGTCACGCAATCGTTAGTGGCTTTTTACAGTAACACACGGCAACTAACACGTAATGTACAAGTTAAGCATATAAAAACCAAACCAGTTTCTGATTGGCTCATGTACACTGTCCAGTGATTTTTTTTAATGTTAAAAGTATTAAGAAACCAGCACAAATTTAGAAGAAAAACGGATGGACAAAGTCTAAAATTCTGACATGTTTTGCAATCTTTTTTGGTTTCTTTTAGTGGCAAAGTTTTGTCTCTCAGTGGAAGAGTTTTTTTTTCAATAGTTCCTAACAAAATAAACAGAATGAGTTAAAGTTGTAAGTACAAATAAAACTTACATTGAGTAAAATTGATAAATTAAGCTTTTACATGATCCTTCGTTGAAACCATAATTTTTGAGATACTGACTGACCGCGTTCTGATTGGCTAAAATGATTAATGTAACAAATTACTAGATGGACTTTGGAAACAATTTTCTATACCTTCCATCAGTGATAACTATTAAAACTTTAGGGACATCTTTGCGAGTGTTGAATTTCTTGTTAAACAACCGGTGCCCTGCCATACCGAGAGCATAGCCGGTATTTGAACTAGGCAGGTTCTGTGTTGAAGCCTTCTGTAGAGCGCGAACCATAGAAGATTTCCTTTGCTGACTGCAAAGAGAAAGGCAGAGATTTGAAATCAGTATTGGCAACGTTTTACAGCTGTGGTTACTCCAATAGTCTCTTGAGCCACTCCCTGGAAATGAGACTTGAGTTTGATGAGTGGGGGGCTTATTATATTATTATAGACGAGGTGGGATATTTCAAATCGTATATCAGTTAGGAAACACATAATATAGAATAAATTAAGAGACCTTTTAAATGTTTTTGGTTCGGTAACACATTTTCACAAAATAGCAACAGAAAGAAGTAAATTTCGTGGAAGTCTACCCTTAAAAGCGTAAGGTTTTGTTTATAACTTGTCTTGACTTCCCATCTAGGGGCCGGAGGAGAAAAGAGGGATCGAGGAGGGGCTAATTAGAACTTTAAAAGGTATGCAAAGTAATACGGGAGCTCGTAATCTACCTTTCAAAATCAAACAAGAGATCGGTTGTGGCGCCATACGTAACCACGCCAACACGTGTTTTCCTGCGCGAAATTGAAAATTTCCTGACTGTCATTTCAACAAAGTCAAGAATTCTTCTAAAGTTTCCTTTGCCATGTTTCTCTACGCTGGCTGAGGCCTCAACTACAAATCCCAGATCCATCCGGGCATGGCAAACTGCAAAACAATTTAAAAACATCACGTGGGAAGGTTACTATAGGGTTAAATTCAGATTAAAAATAACAAGAAAAAATAGGTTTTCGTCTTAAACGTCACTACCATAATGGTGATGGCAATTCTACAGCGCATTTTCCCGAAGGTCATTGCGCTTCACAGTTACAGCACGGGACGAGATCGGACATCAGCATATTACAGGCGCCTTTGGCAGCCGCTATCCGTCCATGTATATGATCTCGTCCCACCACCCAACCCATGGATACATGTGAATAGGCCAGACCACAACTGACCGGGAATTCCGTGCCCTACTCTTTGCGCTAAGTTATAGATCATTAGTAAACTAAGTTTCCTAGGCTGGACTGGGTTTTGTTGACAATTTGCATCATCTTAAAGTTTTTGCAAATTAACGAACGTTACGGTCTTTATCAAAGAAAATATAATCAATTTAACTTACACGGACCAGGCTTTCTTAACGGAGCTGAAAACAGAACAAAAAAAATTATAAAATTAATTAGTCAATCGGTTTGATCAGTCAGACATTCAGTCCTATCTGGATCGATCGACCAAATCAATTATTCGATCGGTCATTCGATTCAGTCTATGAATTTATTTATCACTCAAACTGCAAATCAACCGGAGCGATTGATCACAACAAATTGATCAGACAAAATCTACAGGTAAAATAATAGCTGAAACAGCTATTTTAAAGCGAAAAACTTTTGGAAGACCTATGATGACTGTGGCAATGATGATGGTGATAATGATGACGATGTGCACAATAATATTGGCGATAATGATGACGACAATGATGTTCATGATGGCGATAACGGCGATATGATGGCGACCATAATGGGCTTTAATTAAGCGTCACGGTATTTGTCATTGTTGTTGACTATGGACGACGCTTTTGCTAGTAATATAATTTAAAAGAAAGTGAAAATTGAACTTTGAGAAAAGGAACCGTTAGCAGACAACCAGCTGTTGCACTTGCTATAACTTTATGCTCAGGAACCGAAATACGCGAACCAACCAACTGAGCTGAGTCAGCTTGAGTCGTGCAACTGATAAAAGAAGGGTAAACTTACGGCACGGGGAGCACCCAGGAAGCCTTGCAGGTTGAGCGTCGTGAAAGAAGTAATTGTGCTTGATAAGTCTTGAATCCTGAGAGTGCTTTCTCAAATAGGAAGTAACATCTTCTTGTTCATAGTTAGTATTAGTGCTATTTGAACTCCGCAAGCTCTGTGAAGTACAATTGTAAAGAACATCGTCGTTCTGTTTGCCCTCTTCAACGTTGTAACCGTAAACAGCTGTGACCAGTAGCCAAGTGAAAACGAGAAAAAACTTCAACATCGTCTTCAGGCCCAAAGAGTTAAATGCCAAAATGAAAACTACTATTTATGTTAGAAACAAATCTGTTTCCGCTCAACCATACAGCGGCCTATCATATAGGCTGGCGAATTTCGAAATCATGGGCGAATTGACCGTTTAACTAGTCTAAATAAGCGATGTTGATATTTTTGATCCAACGGTAGCTCGCCCATGTTCAATATACCTGTCTGAAAATATGAAAAACATGGTTTTATTTAATAAACTTTAATTTAACCGAGAATAAACGCCAAGTTCTAAAGGCCAATTTTAAAGAAGATTATTGTCTACTTCGTAATAAAAACATATATCAAAGAAATGGTTGATGGCCATGGATACTGATGTATTCAATAGTAATAGTTTTCCATGATCCCGGCAAAAGCTATGTGTTAAGCAAAGCCTTATGATAAGTATTTTCAAGGTACACTTCATTACCGCTATCGTAAAGTGGGCGTAAAAACATCCTTATTTTGCCTGGTTGTACACCGCCCTTTCCGCGCCCGTTTACTTAAAAAAAACTTTGCTTGTGGTCACAATTCAAAAACGTTCTCTGAGAATACTTCACGACAAAGACGGTAAAAAGAATCAGTGAAATAATACGAGAAACAATGAACAAAAAACAATTGGGCTGGAAATAAGCAACATAATTTCTTGAAGTGCCATATACTTATTTCGAGCTAAGCTTGTTGATCACTACTAAACTATCTTTCCCGTCAAAGTCTACCTATTTTAGCTTAAAACGTTTGATAGGAATAAGTTTTAGCTCCACAGCGGGAACTCTTTTGTCTGACGTATATTAAATGCAGCGAAACAAATTTCTGTTGTTATTTAACGGGTTAACACCCGCCATAACGACAGGTACTTTTGGTTCACATGATAAACAAAATGGCGGTCAACAACGGATCATATCAACGATTCATTTAAAGGAGCTAAGTCACGAGGTTTTCGCAGATTTTTGGTCTAAACTGTTCTGAAATTAGTGGTAGGCAACCTAACCCATAAAAAACATCTTTGAAAAGGAGGATGAAACCTTAATTTGCGGTTAGAAATCAAGCTATGGCTATAAATATCGATTTTTTGAAGACGCGGGAAAACAACTTGAAAGTCTTACTTTTTCAAGTTGCAATCCATTTCTGATCCGAGCCATCCGCAGCCAAAGATGCTTGTTAACAGTTTCAGTGCTCTAACAAAGCAATCTTTAATACAAGTGGACTATTAATTTTAGCTGGGTTTCCTGTGACACAAATATAAATTTTGGCTGTTCAAAAATGTGGTTAACCGTGACATGGTCCCTTTAACTTATAAAGTCAATATATGAACTGATCTACCCTTGAGACAAGTAATAAATTTGTTTTAATAAAATACCTTTTGAAAAAAGGGCCTCTAACTATTGTTCATTGCTCGTTAAGTGGCAGTTTCTCTTAAAGCGGTCCATCGCATTTCGGGTCGGAAAAAGTTTTCCCTCAAACTTTGCCCAGTGAACTATCTTAGGTTGTAAGTAAATGCAACGACTTTAGTTTTTGGAAATACGTTAAAATATATTTTTTAGAGCTCTCAACAGAAAAGGCTGCAAAAGGCCTAATTTTGAGCTTGGCCAGAACGAGAAATTTCATAAGTTGACGAGCTTGCCACTCAAAAACAACCAAACGCACCAAATTATTATTATTATTCCTAAGATAAGTGGTCGTTCAAAGGTTGGAAACGCATGTTGATTTTGATATATTTTGATTTACGGGTCCGTGAAAATTTAAATATCAGCAACCGTTAGATCGCTTTTTGTAAACATGCAAAAGTATGGTGTATTCGCCGGCCTTTATTTCACGAGTCCAGACCATCCCATTCTAAATTCCAACTGAATCCTACTAAACAGATGTTAGGAAGCATAGAAATATAAAAATACCTTGCACTTTTTATCTTCCTTTGCCACAGCGACTTCGAACATTTCGTGCTTATGCGAGTAAGTAAGCTCATTTGCATAATGTGTATGAAATACTCGCATAAGCACGAAATGTTCGAAGTCGCTGTGGCAAAGGAAGATAAAAAGTGCAAGGTATTTTTATATTTCTATGCTTCTTAACATCTGTTTAGTAGGATTCAGTTGGAATTTAGAATGGTCTGGTCTGGACTCGTGAAATAAAGGCCAGCGAATACACCATACTTTTGCATGTTTACAAAAAGCGGTTGCTGATATTAATATTTAAATTTTCACGGACCGGTAAATCAAAATATATCAAAATTAACATGCGTTTCCAACCTTTGAACGACCACTTATCTTAGGAATAATAATAATAATTTGGTGCGTTTGGTTGTTTTTGAGTGGCAAGCTCGTCAACTTATGAAATTTCTCGTTCTGGCCAAGCTCAAAATCAGACCTTTTGCAGCCTTCACTGTTGAGAGCTCTAAAAAATATATTTTAACGTATTTCCAAAAACTAAAGTCATTGCATTTACTTACAACCTAAGATAGTTCACTGGGCAAAGTTTGAGGAAAAAATTTTTTTCGAACCCGAAATGCGATGGACCGCTTTAAGAGAAACTGCCACTTAACATGTGAGCCCGGTTAGCTCAGTCGGTAGAGCATCAGACTTTTAATCTGAGGGTCATGGGTTCAAGTCCCATATCGGGCGAGCTTATAATTTTGTTTTATTTTTTATTTCAAAATCATAGTTGCATTTGATTTTTAGGCAGATTCGCACTTTTCTTTAACTTTTGTACAGTTTTCAATTCTTTTTCGCTTTCACATACGTCCGTCTTTCACAGTAGTTATATATAAGATTTTGACCGAGTGGGAATATTAAGCCTTAAGTTGATCATAAAGTGGGCGTAGTAAAGTTTTCAGAATTAAATGACAATATTTCGCCACTTCGCAAGATGATCAATAGGTGAAAGTTGATCTCAATAGTTAATTTAAGACCCGAAGTTTTCAAAAGAAAATAGCGCTGTTCAAATACCCGACTGGTCAACTTTCGATCGAATGCGCGAGGCCTGAGCGCTGACAACAAAAAATCAAATTTTCGATAAATTTTTAAATGTCCAAAGTTTTCTTTAGATGTCCGCTTAATTTAATCAAGCTTTTATGCAAGATAAGAATTCTGTTTCTATATTGTATTCGAAATTAAATAAGTAAAATATAATATAATAAAATAAAATAAATTGAAATAAAGTGATAAAAAAATAAAGTAAAATAATAAAATAAAGAAATATAATAAATTAAATAATAAAATAAAATAGCAAAATGAAATAAAAAAGTAGAACAACATAAGAATGAAAAATAAAAAACTCATCCTCCCCGGCGGGGAATCGAACCCCGGTCTCCCGCGTGACAGGCGGGGATACTCACCACTATACTACCGAGGATTAGATATCTTTTCGATGAAATTTTGAAACCAAATTATAAAGTGCTCCAGACGTAGGTCTTCTGAAAGTGGATAGAAAATCATTTCCGATCATTTTTGTTTCTGATACTTAATTAAGCACTCTAAACGCATTTAACTACTAAGAAATGCTTGGTCATACAAATGAATCTCTCTGACCAGCTAGTTATTAGATTTTGTAACCAATTCGAATTACATTGTTTCTTTATTTCATGATTTATTTTTCAGTTGCCATGATTTATTGTCTGGTCAAAGGTCGATCAAGCAGTGAGAGACTTGATCGTTCTATTCTCTATAATTGCAGGCATTATAACTTCACAACCATCATGTTTCATGACAATTGTTTTGATTTTCCAAGGGTATACCTGCCATTACCCAGGTCCCTCTCGGTAACTTCGTATTTTTAATAAGAAGCTTCAAAACTGTCAGTTAAAAACAGGCAACACCACGTTATTAAAACGATAATTTTAGGTCAACTTAGGTTCCAGCTAATATTAGAGAGGTTAAGCATGACGTTTACGACAAACGGCCAAAATTGAACTTTTGGTGTCTGATTTTAGCCGTTTGTACAATTTAGGGAAATTATTTGCATTTACTGTTATTAAGGGATTTTTTTTCCTTTTTCTCGACTGGCTTAATTTAAGTACTAAAGAAAAAGTAAGCAAAATCCGAATTATTTTCACCGTTTGCCGTTTGCCGTTAACGTCATGCTTAACCACTCTAATTTTTAATGATGTTGAAATATGTGAGCCCGGTTAGCTCAGTCGGTAGAGCATCAGACTTTTAATCTGAGGGTCATGGGTTCAAGTCCCATATCGGGCGCACAATAATTTTTTTTTAAAAAAATTGGTTACTATTTTTTTGCTGTACGGTGTTGTGTCACCGGAAAAAATTCAATTTATAATAATGCGTGGATTGATAAATATTTTCGTAATGTTTGTTA
>NC_135760.1:19600112-19704498 GCF_052425735.1 Oculina patagonica
TTAGGTGAATCCGGTTTTGTAGCGTTTCCTAGCTTTTCCAAAACTTTGTCACTTTTACATCGAGCTTCAATATAGTTAGAGGATTAAAATATTTAGAACTATGTTTAAAATATTTATAAAAACGTTCTGTAACTGTATGCAAATTAAACTTAGGACTAAATATATTTTTATATTTAAACACGTTGTTTTTCTTTTGTAGCTACCGTTCCAACACCATCAAGTAAGTTCAGTTCATCTTGATGAATTTCAGAAATATTCTTATTTTGTGTATTTATGCATGCTTACCATGGATGGTCTAGACTCTAATTAAGCGTCTTCCGGAGAGGGTGGGGTGGGGTAACTCTCCATATGGCAGCTCAACCAGCTTGTGTCAGTATACGTGACCAAGGGGGTGTACACATTTTCTCAATTTCAATGTCAAATCATTTCCCTTTATGCCTAGTAAACAACTGCTATAGACTGAAGTAAAATATACTTTTCAGTTCGTCGGCATAGCAGTGAGTTATTTCATGGTTATTCGCAATGTCTCGCTTTTTGTATTGTGCCTAAATTATCTCAATGATGATGGTCTACCTATGATATATGTATAGTATTCTATGTAAACGAACCAATCTATGTTTCACAGGACCACCACGTGCCGTCGCATTGTATCCTCTTAACAGCAGAACAAAGGGGCGCGACATTGGTCCAAGAAAAAACAAACCCGGACGTCCTAGTCAGGTACGTCTGGCTTCCGGACCAGACAAGTTTCCCCGAGGCTCCTTCTACTTCAACGGTCGACGCGGTAGTTACGTCTATTTCCCCAACAATGGCGGCATCGATACCAGGAACTCCATCACTCTCCTGGCGTGGGTCTACCCTGAAGGAAGTGGACCTATATTTCACTACAAGCCGCGAGGCTCCGGTGTAGGCCTGTGGGTCATCAGACAGAACACCTTGTATGTGAAGTTCGTCCGGCGCTCTGGCCGAGGGTCATTCGTTCTGAGAACTCGAGGTCTTCGCCCAAGGAGTTGGAACTACATCGCTGCAAGTTACGACTGTAAGACTGGGCTGGCCACCCTCTGGCGTGAGTCCACGCCCATTGCACAGAGGAACATTGGACGAGGGCTGAGGCTCGCCACTAACTATCCAGCCATCATGGGAAGCAGACCGGGTTCACGGAGTAGCCTCCGTGGTCGAGTCGCCTGTATGCAGGTGTTTGATGTGGCGCTGACTGGACCGCAGATACAGAAACGCAGAAATGTCTGTTTCAGAGGTGAGCACTAATGGCCAGTGTTTAGTGACTAGTGTTTTTACAGAGAAGGGTGTCACAATGTAAATGAGATTTCCAAAAGAAGTGGATCGTCATTATGTAGAAAGTATGTTTATTGTCGGTGTCAGTGGTAAGGGCGCTAGTCTTGTAATCTAGAAGTCCACGGTTCGTGTCTTCCACCATACTACTAGCTGGATTTGTTCTGGGTCGTCCCGAGATCAAATCCTTGTTTACGCTTTGTATATAACCAACTGCTTTGCCCTTCGCCAGTTGTGACGTGATTCTTCTCTTTGAATAGCATGCCTTGAAACTAGCTATCCCGAAGCTATTTACATGACCACTGTAAACATACCTGTACATTTGCATGAGGAAATGCACCAGGGCACAGTTGTTCAAAAGGTATATAATGTTATGCAACGGATAAATCGTCATCCAGTCGATAAGTGTTAACAAGACAAACTACGCTATCCATTGAATAGTGACTTAATCTGGTGAATAGCGTTAACCACGCTTTAAACAACTGGGCCCTGAAGTATAGGTATACCGTCGGACTGCAGTGCACTGTTGCTTAGTCACAACAACCATGTTTTGACAGCTGCTGTTAAATATTTACCAATATCACTGGATGCGTTAAGCAAGATGGGGAGAATTATCTAGGCCGAGTTTTGAAAAAAAAGATCGTCTCCTCTGAACAGAGCTCCTTTAATTTAACCATCACTGTATCGATTTCTCTTTTAGGCGGCCCTCCACCAACACGACCGCCACCGGGTAAGTAGATCAACCTCAAATTTTCCGTAGAAGCTCGTATTGTTGTATAAGGAATCTCTTTTCCTTGCGATCTAATCACGTGACTTGTCTTTTTCAGTATTACCACCTCTCGTGGCCATATTCGCCCTTGATGACGAGACCAAAACCAAAGATATCACAGGTAATAACCCGCCGGGCCGACCATCAAATGTCCGTCCAGCACCAGGCCCCGACGGACGCCCCGGTGGATCAACTCTCTTCATCGGATCGTCGAACAGTTACATCGAGTTCCCAAACAACGGAAAACTGGACACCAGGCGATCCATGACCATTCTAGCCTGGATCTACCACAACGGACGATCTGGACCTATCTTTAACTACGACCGACGCGGTTTTGGAGTTCATCTGTGGATGGTTGGGCCTAGGGTGCTCTTTGTGCGTTTTGTAAAACGCTCTCGCGGAAGAACTTCCTCAGTAGCTACCTACTCTAAGAAGCCGCGTTATCGCGCTTGGAACTACATCGGGGCCACATACGATTACAACACCGGCGTTGCGACGTTATGGCTCAACTCCAAGCCTGTAGCGCGTCAAAGTATCGGGCGATTTGACTTGGCTACTAATTACCCGGTCAGGATGGGTGCGAGAATTGGCGATCGAAGGGCTTTCCGCGGAAAAATCTCCTGTATCCAGGTTTACAGTATTGCTTTGAATCAGAAACAGATTCGTGCCGCACGGAAGCGGTGTTTCAAGAAACGTAAGTTGCATATTAATGTTGTGTTTTGTAGGCTTACGTATAAATGACACCGAATTGTACCTTGAGATTTAAATACTTTTCGAATTGTTTGTAAAGACAAATAGTGTAGTGATGTTTGCAAATGGTGTCTAGCTTTTGATTATGTGATATTGTGTTGTCATATTAGAACTCATTAACAGTCCGTTTGAACTATGGTTTTTCCTCGGGAGTTTTGAATGTATCATGTAAAAGGAAAACATTGCCCATTCATTTTAGCCTCGCTTCATACTTTGTGAAAAGGTTGGAATTAATTATCAGTAACAATAAAACTTAACACGTTCACGTATTGTGACAACCCGTAGCAATAGTAACACACTTAGGTTTTATCAGATTTACAAGTTAATACCACACGAGGTTTGACTCCATGTGTTTTCCTCTCTTTTTCATTCTTCTTCTAGTGCCCGTCACGAAGCCAACAGTTCCAAGTAAGTAGTAAACCTAATATGTCAGGTTTAGATGATCGCTTACGGATGCTGGTTCCTTACGATAAGTTTCAAGTATAACAGTTTCACTCAGTCAACTTGAAAAAATGTAGGGTTCCGATTTTTCAAGATGTGCAATCGGTGAGGTCCACTTCTTCAAGAGATGGTCATTTAAGAAGGTTCAACTGGATTTATATAGCGCAGATTTCACATAGGTATTTCGACTGTACTGATTTAAAAACTTGTGGAGAAGAAAGGAAAAGTTCGGAAGGGAATTTTCTCATTCTGTATATCATCCTTTTTGTTATACACAATTTGGTGTGTTCTTGAACTGTCAAGTTCGTGACTCGAGCTAAAGTTAAGATTCAATGATATCAATACTATTATTATTTTGGAATGCATCAAGCATTTACCTTATGTTGATTTCTCTTTGTTTCATACTTTGCAGTCACACCTACAAAGCCGCAAACCCCAGAAAGTAAGCATTTTCATTTGGTTCTATTTTGAAATTAATTTTATAAAATGATATTTTAAAATATCTGTATTATCATTTGATAGTATCATAATTGATGTTTTCTCCTTTTTTCGTGATTTGACTAGTGTGTAAGTTTGGTGTGGATCTCGGTTTTCTTGTCGACGGATCAGGAAGCATCGAATACCGAGGAAAAGGAAACTTTGGGCGCATACTTAACTTTATCAAATCTGTTGTCAGCTTTTTCCAAGTCTCACGAGGAAAATCCCGAATCGGCGTCGTGTTATTCTCGTCTCGGCCGATCCCAATCTTCGGGTTTAAACGCTACTCATCGAAAGTACAAGTTCTTCGGGCGATCGACCGTATCCGTTATCCTCGAGGGGGCACGAGGATTGGTAAAGCTTTATATTTCGCTCGCAGTTACCTCTTCAAAGGACGCAATCCTCGAGGAAGAAAGCGAGTTCTGGTGCTGTTGACTGATGGAGTTTCACAAGACCGTGTCGGCGCAGCTGCAAGCCGCATGAAAGCTACCGGTGCTGAAGTGTTCGCGATCGGTCTTGGGAAGAAATATAGGAGAAGACAGTTGCTGCAGATGGCAACAGACCAGTACCATGTCATGACTGTTTCCTTCAGCTTGCTCATGTCCATCATACAGAAGTTGAAGAATCAAGTATGCCAAAAGCAGAAAGTTGGTAAGTAGATCGTTTCTTCAAATATGTTATGTCCATATGCTGTCTTTCTTACTCCTTGCACCTCTGTACAGAACAGTTGTGTGGCAGCTCTCGTAAGCTTGTAATTCTACTGGTCCTCTAGTGTAGTAAATGCTATTGTTCTGGGGCTAGGGACATTGTTCCTGTTGTTTTTTCTATTGTTCTCCCGAAGGGTAGCAAGCTATTCATGTGACTTGCGAGTGCTTCTATCCGACCCGTACATAAGCATGATGAACAGTTGCTATGCCATGAGAGACGTCCGCACTGCTCTTCAAGAGAAAAAAAACAACAGAAAGATACGCTGAATGGAATTTTTTAACAGCAATATGGCGTTTCTTATTTTGAAAATCGTCTCAAATAATGTTTTAGTATCTCATGGGTAAGAGTACTCACATTTTTCCAATCCAACTGTTTTCTATTCCTTTTTTTCAAATTTTCA
The DNA here is from genome assembly GCF_052425735.1 of Oculina patagonica. NCBI lineage: Eukaryota > Metazoa > Cnidaria > Anthozoa > Scleractinia > Oculinidae > Oculina > Oculina patagonica. Next base: position 19,604,948 of record NC_135760.1, read on the forward strand.
GTGCCCACAGTTCGTCCTACACCAACCACCACACCAAGAGGTAACACACTCCTTTTGTATTGTACCGTTATTCTCTTATTTAGTTCAAAAAGAGCATAAAACATTTCTTAAACATCAACCCTGGATTGTTAATCTTAAGGTTTACTTACTTCTCAAAAGGGCTATGTCACGCAATTTTAGGCAATTTCGGCACTGACCAACTGTTCATAGACTTAACGGAAATGTCACAATAACGGCTTAAAACTGTAGAAGAACTCAAAAGAAACACAGAAAAGCCAAAAAAGGGCATGGATGGGCAAAATTCGAGAAGATTAAAACTGATTGCGTTCGAGTAAATGTTTAATAAGTCTACAAGTCCTCAGCTTCTACGTTCGCAATGTGAGTGATCAACTAGATGGATCAAGTTTAGGTGCCGGATCAGGAGTTAGTTGAACCAAACTGTTGAGCAATCGGCGCAAGTTGTGCGACCGTTAGATTATGGTTCGGTTTGAGCTGATCATATGCAAATTTCCTTCAAGGTTGTAACTTAACGCTTTATTAGTTTTGTGATTGTTGTTTGATGATGGAAGGAAGTTTTGCGCGGACAAGAATGTCCTTCAGAGATTTTTCCCTCTAATTAGGTACAATCGGATGGTGGTTTAAGATAATGTGCAGTATTTCGTGATTTCATAAGAATCTTTTAAAGATTCGGTGTGGCTGGTTTGCCGTCATGTGCTATCCAAAACTAAAGGCAAACCCTGTTTTGAGCTTTTAGCGCAAGACCGGTTTCGGAACCAAACTATTGGATCCTTCGTCAGTTGCTTTTTTTAGCTTTTTTCGAATAGCTCGCAGTGGGAGCTTGTGAACAGTGCCGTTGTTGAAATCAAGTCTCTTTATATAGCATTCTTTAACCAGCAAGAAGTTTCTGATTGGTCGTTAAGAAGCGAAGCTGATTGGCCAAAATTAATTAGCTACTCGTGTGTGATGCTTTTAAAGCATCACTTATAAGTAGCAATAAGACGTTCAATAGAATTATTATATATTATATGGCTCTCTTTGCCGTGCCAGTCAGGCCTTAATATCGCTCACGGGAAACTCTGTCTTTCCTCGACTATTGGCCACTCACAGAGCCCGTGAGATCTTAACAACCTCTAGCCATATGAAAATAAATTATCTCGACTAGACAACTGATTTATTTTTTAAACTATGTTAATCACTGCGTTTCTTTACAATTGTTAGTAGATATACGAGGTATTGTGTACTTATATTTCTGTTGTCGTTCTTGTCTTTGTTGTTCTTTAGTGAAATTACCGAAAACCCTAGCCGTGTATGCCCTGGACTACAAACGACGCGGGCGAGACTTAAGTAGAAGCCGAAACCCAACAGCGAAGCTCGTAGGAATTCGCTACAGTCAAGGTCCTGATGGTAGACGGGACGGTTCAACCCAATTTTACGGACGACGAAATAGCTACGTGGAGATTCCCAACACGGGGAGACTGGACGCTAGATATTCCATCACTGTCCTAATATGGGTGTACAACGAAAGAAGATCGGGCATTATCCTGAACTACGGTCGCAATCGTAGAGGATTCCAACTGCGCATGATCAGCCAACGAGTCCTCCAAGTGCTAATAGTTCGAAGGACACGAAGGACAACCATAACTGTACAGACACGTGGACGTGTCATGAAATACAAGGCGTGGAACTATGTAGGCGTGACGTATAACGAGAGGAGTCAAGTGGTGACTGTTTGGGTGAATATGAAAGCTGTCGTGACAAGAAGAGTCGGGAGGCTACAGCTGGACACCAGTAAGACGATCAGACTCGGAGGTCGGATTGGCAGTAGACAATACTTCCGTGGACGACTGTTCTGTCTTCAGTTGTACAGCGTAGCGCTGTACAGAAAGCAGATCGAGGAGGCTAAGAAGAGATGCTTCCTTAAAGGTATAACTTTTATATTTTCTCTTTACTAGATAATTTGCATGCTTTTAAAATTAAGTAAAGGTAAAGTCCGCTATTAAGCGTAGTAGCCCATACGACTGGCGCTAACTGAACTTTGGATTCTGTAGCATGAATTGAATAGGAGTATTTCTACTCCATCCACTGGGTGCAATGTTTGTCCATTGCAGGGCTACCCCGCAACGTTTAATTCGTTTAAGCCATTTAGCATCTTGGTGAAGGGAGGCACTGCGAGAGAAAGTGTCTTTCCAGAGAACACAATGGCTCCAGCCTAGGCTCGAACCCGGACGCTTGATCCGGAGTCCAGCACACTCATCATTAGGCCAACGCGCTGGCACGCAAATAAACAGTTTCTGTCAAAACTGATGTCGTTGAAGTTTGACTTGAATTGACTTATGCCTTTTTTTCTCGTAGGACCTCCCATCACAACTCCAACACCTACGCCGACACCCACTCCCGCTCCAAGAAGTAAGTTTCAATTGCACCACATGATTTATTTTTTAATTGGTGTTCAAAGTTTTGTTTCTGAATAACTTGAAGTGGCTTAAATGAGCTCGCCTTGATGACGATGTCTTAGAATGTCCTCTTTGAGTTTGATGCAAAACATTTTTTTATTAAATGATTTTGAAGTCACCCAGCTATTGTCTCTCTTTATCATACTAATAATATATAATATCACACTAATAATATAAAAAAAGGTTTGGCACGGTGGCTTTTTATTACTCATTGCCTGTTACTCTTTTCTATCTACAGTTTGCACAGCCCGTGTTGATCTTGGTTTCCTTATTGACGCTACCAGTTCTGGAAGGCGAAATATCCGACAAGTTGTTCAATTTGTACGAGAAACTGTTCGTCGATTTACGATCTCCAGTCGATCCACACGCATTGGAGTGGTAACATACGCCTCTCGTTCCAGACGAATCGTAGGATTCTCAGGAAGATACACGCGGCGACGAATTTACAACGCGGTTGGTCGAATTCGGGTTCTTAGAGGTGGAAGACAATTAGGAAGAGCTTTGTCTTATTCCAGACGTTACCTGTTCAGAGGAAAACCTCAGTGTGGAAGACGAAGAGTGCTGATTGTTCTTACGTCTGGACGATCACTTGACAGAGTAAAGAAACCGGCCGAAGCACTGAAGGGAGTTGGTGTCGAGATATTCGCGATTGGAATCGGCAGGGTCGGTAGAACAGGTCTCCTGAGAGTTACAACTGACAGTAAACACGTGTTTGTGGTGAGAGTTACACGGCTTTTGTCCATCGTGCGAACGCTCAAGGATAGGATCTGTTACTCTCCTGGTAAGCTCAATATCAGATGTCCGTTGTTTTACTCATTGATTTAATTTTGTTTGTCAAGATAATTCATTCAAAAAGAAAGATTAGTGATCGTTCTTTTTTTTATTAGAAAATTAAACTTGGACTGCGTCAAAATAAGGGCCAAAAACGATGTTATCTATCTTAAGGGGTTAACCAAAAATTGCTCCATGAATATGTAAAGGCTACCGTACAAATTGTATTCGTTTTTCGATTTACATTATTTGCCACAATTGTTAACATACGTTTCTTCGTTCTGCTAATCTGATTTTTCGCATGAAATTTTGTCGAACAGGCAGCTAAACGTCCCATCTTTTAATCCCCCTCTCTAATAACATTTTTTGTACAATTTTTTATGCTTTTGATTCCATTTTCCTAGTGATTCGCCGAGGAGCAGTCGCCGTTTACCAGTTTACCAGCGCTTCCAAGAACCGTGACATAAGTACTTACAAGAATCCACCCGCAACATTTGTTGGCGTGTACTACTCACGTGGTCCTGACAACAATCCTAAGGGATCACTCGCCTTTAGGGGAAGAAGAAACAGCTATGTTCTGATCCCCAACAACGGCTGTCTTGACACAAGATACTCCGTGACTATCATCATGTGGGTATACCCCGAGAGCTCTGGACCGTTGCTTCATTTTAAGCCGAAAGGCTGGGGTCTTCACCTGTGGATTATCAGCCGGTTTAGACTGTTCGCTCGATTTACACCACGCTCAGGGAAATCTGTGCGAGCAGTGTACAAAAAGATAAAGCCGCGCCAATGGAACTACATTGCCGCGACTTATGACCGACGAACAGGCCTGGCTAGCCTCTGGCTCGATAGTCTTCCCATCATCCAGCGCAGAATTGGTCGCTTCCGTCTTGGGCTTGCCACTAACTATCCTATTGTGATAGGAAGCAAACCTGGCGATCGGCGTAAATTCCGTGGAAGAATTGCCTGTGTACAGATTTATAACTACGCGATGAATGGGCAACAGATTCGTAGTAAAAAGAAGAAATGCTTCCGTGAAGGTGTGTGTCGGTATATACTGTCAGATGTGTTTCACTTCCTAGCACATGCCCAAATACAACAAAAATCCACGTATAAGAACCTAGATTTTTCCAGCTTAGCCTAAATAGGTTCTTAAAAAATGGTATTTAGTGGTATTTTAAGCATCTTAGGTTCTCAAGTAGGTTCTTTTAATTTGATAGGGGGCACTTGCGATAACTACTACAGGGCATACGTGATATGGAATAATTTGCTACATTAAATAATTATCTAGAATACAGTTTAACTGATAACAATACAGTAAATTTATCTTTCCAAAGTACTTACAAACATGTCTGTACTAAAAAATGTTTCTGTTTTTTGTGTTTTGCTGCAGCCGCAATGGCTGCAAGCAAAACACATTGAGAGCTGAAGTTTGTGCCGTAAGTGCCGTAAGGTGTAAGTGCCGTAACAGAGGAGAAATCTGAACTACCGATGTCAATCAAATCCATGAACAAACAAAATCGAAACCAATGAACCGTAGCGCTGATCGCATTCGAAGTTACGGGCCAAAGTATTCGAACGCAAACCACGTTGGACACGTTGGAAAACAGAAAACCGATTTAAAAGTATATCGCATTGGGAAAGAAAACAAACTGTGGCGCGACCACTCCAGTTTTATGAGAAAATTATTCTGCAGTTTTCATCATTTACGAAAAGAGCGAAGACTTGGAACCTCGCCGAAGGTCATAAATATTTTCTCCAAAGGACCGGTTAGTGAGTAGTAATGTACTACACTCTGAGGCAAAAATTTTTGCCACAGAGATTTAGTACATACTACTTCCAGTGCTGAATTTTTGCGCTTGATCTAAAACTGAATTTTTGCGCTGGACCTAACCTAGATTACAAGCGGAGCGTTTCATAGTATTTTATTTATAAAATGCATGAAACTTATGATCAAATATAATAAAATATTATATTTGCTCCTTATCTTAACAACTGACACAAGCCTGAAAAACCAACCCTAACTCAACCCTAGGTTCAAAATAAAAAAAACTTCTTATACTCTTTTTTCAAACTTTTTTTACAGTGCGTTCGAATGGGATTGTCTTATATGAGTCCACTTGCTACCCAGACTGTACTCTTTTTTACATTGCTCACAAAACCATCGTGTATTTCGCAGATAACGGGATTTTGTGCGCCTTATAGCTTTCATTTTGTCTTCTTTGGTAAACCATCTCTGGTATCGGCCATTAACAATATTATCATTCCAAAACATCAATTGTTATATATTAATAACACAATATATTAATTTCTTATATCATTAATAGTGCGTTTAAAAATCAAATCGCTCGCTCTGCTCAAACCCTAGGTCAAATTAATATCCATATGGATATGTTTCTATATTGGTATCTGATATGTATTTTATTGCGCGCTTATCATATCCAAAGCTGTATACCTTTTCCTCATATTTGTTAACAATTTGTTTACTCTGTCTTGTTATCTTATTTTCATTTACTAATGTAAGTTCTTTGATATCGCCCTTAACCATCTTAATCATATTTGTGTGATTAAGAATTTGTGAATTTTCATGATTAAGGGAAAAACCTTTAATAACACATTTTTGTTTATTATCGCCATATATGAAACTGTAGTTTTTAGGGCCACCGCTTACAAAGGTACCTTTTATAACCTCACTGTCTAACTCATCTGTTAAATCACCTAACATATCACCTGTTTCTATTGTCTTACCATTTTTGGATTCGATATACACAATACTATCTGTATCAAAATATAACACCCTTTCATCTAAAAAGTCAAGTTTATCATACAACATCAGCCGAGCTGAGCTAGTTGTAAAACATGCAATGTATATATTAGTATTATAGCTATTATCAACAAACTGATCCTTGTAAGTGTAACTCATTTGCACCATTTCTTCATTTATGAAATTTATGTTTAAATTATCAATGGTATCGTCGAGAACAACTTTGTAAAATTCATTTATGTCAGTAACGTATTTACACTGATTCATGTTATTCCGTTGGCCAAATTTACCCCAAAGTGAGTTTAAACACATTTTAGCAATAGCTCGTAATCCCGAATTCTCATGTAATTCACCTAATTCAATGTCTAAATTCGTTTTGACTTTATTTCTGAATATCATTTCTTCTTTGTCATTTTTAAAATTATATTTCGTTGATTCAAGTTTTAGTTTCATGAATTTTTTAATGTATCCTTTGAATAAATCGTCAGATGACTCCTCAAAATGCCAAACCTCATATATTTTTATAATTTTATAGCCTTTTTTAATGGCCTTATTTAGTTCATCTGTTGTCCATGTGCCTGTAAATGCTTGCTCACTTTCACTATGTTGGCATTTTTCTTGTTGCTTTGTTTTTGCACATGATATACACAGAGGGAACATTAGCTTTTCAGACTTTTCACATTTGATTCTCTGAGGCAGAACAGGATGATATAACCCTTTTGGTGGTAATATTTTACATTTTATTAGTCCATACCATTTTTTATCGTATTTTTCTGGTGATATAATTTTTATAGGGTGTCCAATGGGGTATTTTTTATAGAACTGGACAGTGGGATATAAGGAGCAAAAATCTACGTATTTTCCGTATTCATCATCTTTGAATTTATAAAGTAGCTTTGTGCTATTAGTTCTACCTCCGAAGAATGCATCTCTTGGGTTTAGTGGAGCGACGACTTCTCTATTCCAATCATTTTTATAATATTTTTGAAAACATTTATCATTTTTTAATTTACATTCCCACATCTCAATAAGATTGTAACCAGCATCTGTTATTTTGTTATTTTTAACTTGTGTTTTATTATACAAAGTACCCATATCACATTGATTCTTATTATTGATTACATCAGGCTTGTAACAATCTGGGCATCCATGCCAGAAGCAACCTTGGAATTCATAAACACTATTTGTGGACTCACAAAAACCATCTACTTTTAATTTGTTATTGATAAGTTTTTCGCCACCTTCCAAGGCATGTTGAATTTTAATATTATTTTTCTCAGCAATGTAATCGATCCATGCAATACTGACTGCACTATGGTTTTCTGTTTGAACAACATTATCAACCACAGCTATGGTATTTTTTGGCATATAATTCCCTCTATAAATAGCCATACAAACACCGGCTATTGTAATGTATTTTAGTGGATCGATATTTTCTTGATTCATGAAATCTTGCCTGAATTTTAACATACATCTTCTTAATATATCCACATCTGACCTACAGTATTCAATCAGTTCTTTTTTGAAATCGAAAACATAATTTTCATTTACACGGTCATCATACCATTGTAAAAATTTCTGTCTATCTTCTGTTTTCATTTGATTATAGCCATAGTGCTTTTTAGAAGGCATATTTCCGATATAGTTTTGATGACAATTTTTGTTGAAATAATGTGGAAAATATCCTTTTTTCAACTCGTTTAAACCAAACGTTTTAGGAAACAATGATAACGGTTGTTGAATGAAATTTAAGCTGTCGATTATTTTGATTCTTAATTGTGAAATTTCCATCATCATAATTTTTGCACCATTGTAAATACAATAAGGTTTGAAACCATTATCTATACACCATTTAAGAATAAAATGGCTATCGTATCCTTTTGAATTGTGAGCCAGAAGTGTATATCCTTTATATTTATCATTGAGGATTCCGTTACAAAAACTATTAATATCATTGAAGATTGATTCATTACCATTGAAATCATGGCAGATAGCTAAATTAACTTCATGTGTTCCAGTGTTTTGTCTAGCTTCGAAATCGAAAAATAAATATTTTTCATTATACGTTTTACATGAGTAGCAATAATCTTTTTTGGTAATGTTTTTATTTAATCGGCATGGTTTTTTGCTCTTTTTGATGCAATTTCCTCCCTTGCATTTTATTTTTTTCATGAAACATTCATGCTTGTTTTCACAATATTTGTTACAATTATTGCACATTTTGAAACCGCATTTATGTATTTTGATATATGGTTTTAGTATGATTTGATTGCATTTTAAACATTTTGCTACACTGCTACATACTAAATCATCACTATCTTTTTTCGATCGGTTACTAGTATGGTTTTTGAAGCAAGTATTACCATGAAAAACACGATTGCATTGATTACATGCAACGTCTTTACCATTACATTTATTTCCATCTGGAAAATATTTGAAACAAGATAGACATTTTTGGGGGCATTTGTGTTTATCACGTCTCGTGTAAGCTTTTTTGCAAGAATGGCAGTAATATGCTACATCTAAAAAGGCTGTCATTGATTTTATGACATCAAAATGATTCCGTGTTTTGTATAAATAAATTTTATCCGTTTTACCATTATTGGATGTATATATGATTTCATTGAACTGCTCAGAATCGATAATGTTAATCTCAATATCTAAATGTGATGCAAAGCTATCTACATCTTCTAAAGAATTTCCATAATCATTAATTTCAACATTAGCATTATTATGAAGTTCTTTGGCTTGAATTTGTTGTAGTTTCCTACTTTTATTGAATCCATCTTTCAACTGAGTTGTAGTGTAATTCTCAGGGTGTAAATTAGCATAACCTGTTACTATTGCCCTAGCAAGGCATATTGAGTCGGTGTTTTTTATTGTGATAATGCATTGTTTCCTATTTACTGTTTGTTTTGATAAATATAGTCTACCTTTACCTGAAGGTATTTTAATAGATTGAATAATTATTTTGCAATTTTCTAAATTTATTTTTTTATACTCCAACGTATTGATTACATCTAAAAGTTGATTTAACTTGAAATCAGAAACTTTTAACATTTTTGTTGAAATCGGATGTGTTAATTCATTATTTGAAATTACCAATCTGAACCTATCATTTGGTTTTAACTGTCTTTTCTTTATTGTCATTTCAACCATTTTTTCAAAGACACTGAAAACGTCATTTTTATTACCTATGAAATTTTTGCGTACAATTATTTTAAATTCATTTGTGTAAGCATTGTACTTTTTATTTACCGTATTTCCGATTTCAGTTATTTTGAATAGAGGTTGGTCATTGGATGTTGTATCAAAAATACTGTCATCGAAATTAAATTCATTGAGTGTCCTGTTTAAGGTCTTATCGTTCTTATATTTTTGAATTTTATTGATTACTTTTTTCCTTGTTGAGTTTTTTACAAGATCTATCCATGTATAGCCTAGTGCCTTTGCATCCCTCAGGTAACTTTTTGATAGTTGTTTAAGAGTATTATGGGTTTTTGTTATTGGTTTAGGAGTATTTGAATGAGATTGGTATGTCTTCTTTTTTGGTATTTTACGCGAGGGGGTGGGGCTTTGATTCGGCTTCTGGGGCTCGTGTGCTTTCGGCTCGACCTTTTTGTGCTCGTGTGCTTTTGGTTCGGCTTTTAGTGATAAAATGAGTTTTATAAGGTCGGTTTTAGATAGATTGTTGAGATCGGATTCGTCCATATTAATATTGGTTGAGATATTTTTTTGTGTCATTTTTTATGTACTATATAGAATTACCATTTCTTTAAGTATCTATAGTAAAAAATAATTTTTTAGATTTTTGGTGCGTTTAAAAAAGATAACCAGAAATAAATATATTTTTGGTCACCTAAGGCAACAGATAACAGCAATTCATATATACTGTGCTATACAATATATAATTATATAATTTTTCTTTATATGTTATTCATCAGGTATAATATTAAACCGATCATCATCTTCAAGAGCTTTAATAACAGCATTTTTAATATGCTTTTTGGTCATCATATGACTCCATTTTCCTGCAAGGCAACTGTGATATTCACAAATATTACAATACCAAGGTTTATTAAGCATGTATTTCGTTTTTGATTTAGTAATAGCGTTTTGTCTGTCTTCTTCATTATCGTATTTTTTATTTCTTCCCATTTATTATTTACTATATATATAATTCTTTATATGTTTTTTATAGTGCGTTTAAGTGATAGATATAAACAGATAATTATTTTCTTTATTAATATATATAGAATGAGTGATATTACATTAAATATCAAACACCTACTAGAAGCTGATCAAAGCTCGAATGATATAGCCTTCATTAATAAAATGTATTGTATTCAGAGCATCCTTAAAACAAATATTTGTATTATTAAAATGCTATCTTCAGACCTTAACAGCAGATCTGAAATATCAAATGAAGACAAAATTCATGTACGTTTAGAGTGTATACCTGAAGACCAGAAAAGACGACGTGGAAGACCTCGTAAGAATCAACATTAATACATATTTATTCAGTTTACGGTTTTAGCCATAAGTTATAAATGATTAATGACTAAACCATTGACCGAAAAAACCTGCTGACGCGTCAGCAGGTATTTTAATCTGGTGTGATTTCTATTGACCATCATATTTCAACAAGTAAAAAGTTTATTCTAAAATTTACTGCCAAAAACAGCTGTGCCGTGAAGTTATGTGTGTTATATATATAATGGTTTGTAATTCTGAAATCCACGATGAATTAAAAATTTTAAAAGAACCTATATGCCCTTTATGCGATCAACTATTGATAGAAGATAACAAGGATGCTGAGCTATGCTGTAGTAAGCAGGATATGTCAAATCAAAATGGTATAAATGTTTGTATTAATTGCGGTTTGGTTCATGGTTCTATTTATTACAATGAGTTCATTGATTTTTATGCAAATATGTATAAAATACGCCGAAAATCGGTATATCATCGTAAGTATCATATTAAAAATATGCTAAATAGTATATGCTATGGAAATAGGGTACAATTGACTAGTGATCAAAGGAATCGGATTTATAAAGTGTTTAATATTATCGAATCCGCTATTCCTATTGTAAACAAAGGTAGAAAAAGACTCATATCAACCAAATTCATAATTAAACAGCTTTTTTTGATGATGAATCTACCTTGTGAATTTATCAAAATTAGCACAAGCAAGAAAACGTTAGCCTTTTATCAATTGTATTGGAATGAGATTTTGTCATTAAATTTTGGCGAAATAAATCGGATCATCCAATAAATTTCTTATCATATTTTCGTAGGTACTTGTCGATTATCGGACCGGTATCCGTCACATAATCGTCAATGTTCTTCATTGAAATTATGACGCTAGACGGATTGTAATCACCGCATCTCATCGTGTTTTTAATTGAGTTGAGTAAATGCTGGTAGCTCTGATATGCATATGTACTATTTTGAATTTTTAAATCGAGATTTTGATGATGCATCCAGCCTTGTATTAAAAGCGCTATTGTACTAATTGCAACCAAACTAACACCTCCTGTAGCAATACTTGATGCAAGGGAGCCGGATGCAAAGAGAATAGACAATGAATTCCCTAATAATTTCCATTTTTTGAAACGTTTAACAGCCTGCTTATAAGCCCAACATTTTCGATGATATGTTTGATAATAAGCTTTCAATTCTATAATTTGTTCTTCAGTCAGTTCGCTTGATATATGGTTCCATGTAAATATGCATTTTCGATGTTTAGTCATATATATTAGTTATATATGATTTTTTTGTTTTATCATTTTGTCATTTTAGCATTGCGCTTGTTCTTTATTGTGTAATACAGCTTCCTTATGTTTTGAATTAATCTCTCAATAGAATCAATAATATTGCTAACCAATTTCACTGTTTTCATATAATTTAGTTAGATAATTTATTCGAAGAAAACATTTTTTGTCTTATCTAAAAATTGGATTTTATGATACTCTTTACCATTTATCGGGTATGTATTTTTACTAAAACCGATTCTTTGTATGTAGTAACCTGAAGAAATTTGGAGGCTAGATGCGTTCAGCGTATACCCCGAGAAAATTTTATCGAGACTAATACCATTGTTACAAATACCGATCCGAAATTGACTCCCTATTTTAGTATACCAGAGATTCAAATATTTACCTATATAAGCAGATCTAATTTCCTCATAAGATACATCTAAATCATAATCGATTGATAACTGATTAGACTCTATTTTGAACCATGGGTAATGAAAACTACTCCCATTATTGAAGTTTATTTTAATTCTTTTATTATCACCGGTCTTATAGTCATATTTTAATGCCATATATATAGTCCAGTCATCGGATCCAGTTATATTTTCATTTAAATTAATTTCGAAACCACTCATAAAGCCGTTTTTTGGATTAAAATCTTCTAACAATTTTGTGGGATTAAAGACAAGACCATTATTTAATCCCTGAATTACCGCTCCGTTTGCATCTGCCATGATGAAATTTGATGGATCTAATAAATCAAAAAAGTATTCAAACACTTCATTATAATAACTTTTGGGTTGGAGTGATAATATTTTTGTTTCAAGATAGGCCTTAAGATTATCATTGAAGCTATTCAGTTGTTTATAATTGACGGCTTGGCTATCACTATTTCCCTCTTCAATACCATAAATAGCTTTATTATCCATATTGATCGCTGTGTTGAAATTAATTTGGTCATTAGCTATATAATATATTTGATCATAAATACTTGGTTCGACATTGGATTGATGACCAGATATTCCATAAACAGTGAAATATGTCTGTAGTTTAGGGGCATAAGAGCTTCCTGTTTTATTTTTCATGACTAAATCGAGATACAAGTAATTGTTTCCGATGCTTTGACTTTTTGTGAATTGGCATATCAATCTGACATATTTTTGTGTTTTGAACGTTTTTCTGCTAACGTTATGAATAGTTTCTATGGATGATGTGCCATATATTTCCAAACTGTCAGGGTCAATATCATCACTAACCCACATAATCTCAAGAACAGCAGTATATTGATCATTGGTCAATAAATACAGATTTAGTCCAATTCTTGAACTGTAATAGCCTTTAGAACTGTCAAGCAATAATTTCATGTCAACAACCTTTTTATTTACCTTATGTGGTGAATTTTGAAAGGTTACAACATTCCCCAATTTGACATCATCTTCTTCACTCACTTGTGCATTGGGATCATCCATTATATATTTGAATTTATTTTCACCATTAGCTGATTGAACATGACTTTCACTAACATGATCAAGCATGTATTTTTTGTTTACAGCGTCTGTATCATTTAAGGGTGGTTTCAGATTTGATATGCGATTATCGTTCATATCGAGATTTGCCTGCATTACATTTGTACCATGGATATTGAGCCTATTTTGTATGCTCTGAGCTAAGCCATTACCAACGGATTTAGTTAGAAAAGTACTGCCTACATATACCTTCGAAGCCTTACTCTGAATACTGTTGGCTAAAATAGCTCCTGTCTGTTTTGTCAAAAAAGTACTATTGGCATATGTTAGATCGGCTTTATTAATAAGCTTGTTATTAATCTCAGACCTCACTTGTTCGTCCATTAAATCAACAAACCTCTTGCTAACGATATCGTTATCTTCGAACATTCCCGAAAAATAAGGCTCACTGTTTATGATTCGTCCTTGGCGCAAGTCAAAATCAACCCCATTCTTGGCAACAAACAAGCATTTTTGTTTTACATATGTCTTATTTACGGCCATGGACAAATCATAAGGATATCGATCAGATTCGAAATCAGCATCGGTTAAATCAGTATGCAAATTCACAATGCTTTTTTTAGTCAAATCAAAATTACCTTCATGATCTATTTTAAAGCCTATACCAGATTCGCCCTTTTGGCCTTTTATATTTTGAGAATATTTGGTATGCATAAAATCATTTTCGTCATTAATGTACCCCATTTTCTGTTAATATGTTAGATTAAATCTTCTCATCGAAATTTTTTGTTATGAATTTACGTGGTTTATCAATATATAAAAAGCTGAATGGGTCTTTAGTTGCTTGCTCGTATAGCTCTTTTGGAATACTGTTTTCACGGCATATCAGTGCCCTCTCATTAGCACTTGGGAATTCGTAAATACAGAAATGCGAACAGTTAAGTCTTATGTCTTTTTTCGTTTTAAAATAGCTTTGAGACAAATATATCACGCTACAGTTTTTATGTCTCCCTTGTATAAAATAATCGATTAATGGTTTTTGATTTTTATCACAAACATAATCGTCAAATATCACGAGCTTTTGATTATCATCATTTAGTTTAGAAACAGGAATTATTTGGTCGTTACTAGCTTCAATAATGTTATAACCAGCTTCATCGCTTATTGGTTGGAACACATTGATAAGATTCTGGTATTTAGACTGGTCTAAATTTTTTGCATATAAATATATTTTATCGAAATATAATAAATTGTAAATCATATGCATTAAAGTATTAGTCTTTCCCATATTACTCGGAGCGCAAAGTAGCATACGAAAACATTGATTTGGCATGAAATCGTATACTTGTTTAAAGTTCGAGACTATATCGTCTTCAGTGTCATAATTTGGTATTTTCATATTATATATATCAGTTATATAATATGAAAGACGCCTGAAAGACTAATGAAAGACGCCTGAAAGACTAATGAAAGACTAATGAAAGACTTCTGGAAGACTAATGAAAGACTGATGAAAGACTTCTGGAAGACCGATAATAATCTACACTAATATATATATAAATGAGTCTATTAGCTTGGCAAAAAATTGCTGACCAAAAAGAGGAAGTTGAGAATCAAATCAAGAATATTAATAATCAAATAATGTCTTCAAAATTGCAAGATGAATTAGGACAAATCAAATTCATAAAAATGTTTAAACCAGTAACATCTCGTCTCGACACACAAATTGAAGCAACTAAAAAGTTGGAAAATAAAGGGGTAAGAGAGGGTGATCCTCTTCCAGAATATCCAATTGAACCAGAAGATGGGGGTGATGAAATGCCCAATTTCGAACCACCACCACCAATTGATGAAGATGAAATGCCCAATTTTGAACCACCACCACCAATTGATGAAGATGAAATGCCCAATTTTGAACCACCACCACCAATTGATGAAGATGAAATGCCCAATTTTGAACCACCACCACCAATTGATGAAGATGAAATGCCCAATTTTGAACCGCCACCACCAATTGATGAAGATGAAACAGAAGATGAAGGTGAAATGCCTGATTTTGATTTACCACCCTCAATAGAACGAAAGAGAAAAAAATGGGCTACAACTGCTGATCAAAAGGAGTTAGATCGTCAAAGAGAATCTCTCGCCGAAGAAAGGCGTCAGGTAAGCGTTTTATTAGGCAAACTAAAGAAAAGTGGTAAAAATATGATCAAATCTGGTAAATACAAAGGAAAATCATATAATGACCTGTTGGAAATAGATGAAGATTTTACAAAACAAATTAACAATATTGAAAACCAGTTGTTATTAACTAAGCAAAAAATACAACGTATGGAGTACAAACGGGTTCCTTTTACTGATTCGGATTTACAGGAAAAATCAAAAAAATTAAAAAAGACCCCCCGTAAAACTAAATATAAGAAAAAACCAGCTATAGAAAAATCATTATTTGATAAGATAGAGGGTATGAGGAGGGACACAGCGCCTGATTCTGATAGAGAAGAAGATGAGTGGGAAGGTAGTGGTCTAGCCCATAATTATAAGGCTATTTATTACAGAGACCCTGAAAAACTTATTGAAAAATTGGATTTATGCATCCTTGCTCCTTCTTAATTAAAGACTACTTATTCAAAGTACCATGTGTGTGTTGCTTTGGCAGAGCTCTGTTTGCTGGGACAAAACAAAACTTCCCATTTTGGGATCTTTTTGGCCACAGGTGTGGCCGTTTATTTACATAACAGTGACAGAAAGATCACATTACAAAAACATAAAAAGCATCAACCCAGCAAAGGTGAGGGGAAAACCGCCATACCATTGCAAAGGGTAAACGAAAAAAGGGGAGTGGTGGGAGGGGAAAATTGTCGTCGCTTGTTTAAGACATGTAACGAAAGAGAATTCACCACGCTTGCCTCGATTCTATATAAGGACACATGAAGAATATCCCGTATGGCCGGAAGTAATCCCCAGACCGGAAGTTGGTAAATGCACACGTCGCAAGCTGCATAAAATTATTTATTTCTACAAATAAATAGCATTTATGCATCCTTGCTCCTTCTTAATTAAAGACTACTTATTCAAAGTACCATGTGTGTGTTGCTTTGGCAGAGCTCTGTTTGCTGGGACAAAACAAAACTTCCCATTTTGGGATCTTTTTGGCCACAGGTGTGGCCGTTTATTTACATAACAGTGACAGAAAGATCACATTACAAAAACATAAAAAGCATCAACCCAGCAAAGGTGAGGGGAAAACCGCCACAGCCCGCACGAGGAATGAGTGCAAGGGCACCCCCACCCGAACCAAAGCAACACAAACAAGGAAAACTGAGTCGAAGCAATGATTAAATAAATGGCTAACTAAATAAAATAAGAACTGCCTTGGGTGCTTTACGATCAAAATCAATTCGCCTCATAGGACTGAATAGAGTTATGTATGTTGCACCGCACCTGCAAGTGCAGCATACAGAACATCATTCAAGTAAAAACGACTGTTGCCTTGTGGCTGGCACAATTGAAAACTGTCCGAATCTCAGTACATTGACAGAGCAGAAAGTGCTACCTTATCATCAACACTTGTGCATATCTACCTTTGTAGCATGTTAAACTAGCGCGCCTGCTGCCCGTCAGGAAAACCCCCTTCTGTGAGGGGGAAACCTGAACCCTCCCGAATGCAGAGCCAGGCACATAAACAACCTTGAGGGAGAAAGGTCAACAAAAATACATGAACATGCCATGAACATTAAAGAGGTGCACTGAAGACAATCACAAGGCCATTTGAGGGCTTTAGTGAGGCCAAGATAGGATTATACTTTAAGTAAAACCAACACATGTTCCCGGATCTGACACCGCCATGGCAACAAGGAAAACTCTTAATAAACCATAAAAATTTACATTTCTGCTATTCTTTGAATCAGTGCAAATAGCATATTCCTCAGGCCTTGCACTGACCTCTGGGTTAGAAATTGATGTCAGAAATACAATCCTCAGTGCGTGGCCAAAATGTGGCAGAAATTAGCCAAACAGATTATAATAGCAATGGAAAGTAAAAACTGTAGAGAAACAAGTGAAAGGAAACCAAAATACACATGGAATTGAAATATGAATTTGCCCCAAGTAAGCCAAAACAGCAACGATTTTAAAATAATACAACTGCTGTGATATTGATGTTCAGATAGGTCACCATGGCAATACCAAAATCGTTAACACCTGTCCAACAAATCGGCTAATCTATTAATTATGAATGAGCAACGACTGCAAGTTCTAGCATTGTAGAAAATGTGCAAACTTCCCCTCTGTTGTACTTGCAGGGGTTATTGCCCTTATGCTGTTAGATATGTAGACCTCTCGCATGCATATAAATTACAAAATAAGTATAGGTCCAGGAAACTCCGGGGAGACATCTTATTTCTTGTTTCTCATAATCTTTTAAACCCTTATATTTTTAGATCGAGGTAACATACTAAAAAGTGGTTCCTAAAACTTGGCTCTTGCACAAGTGTTAGGTTCTACAGGTAAACATTACAAAGAATTATTATATAGAGAAGCGAAAGAGGCCAATTGAGTCTAAATTTGGAGCATACTTAAATACGAGCGAGGCTTACCCACTATTAACTGCAGCACACCTGGCCCCTGCACAAGCGTGCTGTCCTACTTGCGTACTAAGTTTACTGATCAATAAAATGTCCAAGAGCAAAGGTTGTCCACTGGCTGATTGTTCCTAAACCTTGGCTCGTGCACAAGTGTTGGGTTCCTCAAGTAAACCTTACAACAAATTATTATATAGAGAAGTGAAAGTGGCCAATTGAGTCTAAATTTGGAGCATTCTCATACGAGCATGTCTCGCACAACATTAACTGCAGCACACCTGGCCCCTGCACAAGTGTGCTTTCTTGCTTGCATACTATGTTTACTGATCAATAAAATGTCCAAGAGCAAAGATTGTCTACTGATTGTTCATCGCCTACATGTGTTCATGAGTTGTACTTCAGAGGTGTTCAAAATGTCTAGGCCTAGGCCGAGTTTCCTGCTTGGAAGGTGTGTCTCCAGTGGGCTGCTCTGGATGCCTGGATGATGAATCTGAATGATTGGAGGCATAAATGATCTGCAACTGTGGTGCTCTTCAATGAATATGAAGGTGAATCATCATAAGCTAGACAGGCTATGGACAACCACCCCTGTACAGGTGACTTCCTGTAGATGGTCGCTTGGATGAGGCAAAGTTGCTGGCCAGCAGGTGCGCCTGTTGAATATAAATAGCATGGCAGAATGTTGAAAGCCCTTTGAGAAATACTGCCTGATCCTATTGATAGCGACTTCTAGGTCCACTGTTACAATTTTGAAAATGTGTTGAAAAATTAAATAAATAAATAATAAATAAATAAATAACCACTAAAATTAAGCCTGTACATGCAGTTGAAAGCTTCAAGGTCAGTACATCAGTTCGTGCATTGGAAGTGCAATGTACTTATAAAAGAGCCTAATTCTGTAGCCTAGATCCTTAGAATTGCAGACAAGAGAGCTTGTGTACAGGATAAGAGCGAAAAATTGACTAATAATAATATAAACAGCGGGACAAAGCCAAACAGCTAATACAGCTAAAAACCACGAGGTAATTGACCTAATGGTGGAAGATATAGCATATCTGAATATAAATTTAAAAGAACAACGACAGCAGTAGCAAACAAATAATGTGAAATAATCAATGCAAGCCGAATTGCGGTAAAATATATTGCTGCAAGGTAGCATTGACATTATAATGGTACTTGTATTAATTGAGAAGAGTCAAAAATGAATAATTGCAAATAATTGTTATCAGGCAGTAAAGGCGGAATGGCCACCTCCGCCAAGAGGTGGAGGAAGAGGAATCCACAGGACATTTACATAGCAAGCATGACAAACATGAAAATACAGGCACTGCACAAAATTCAGTAAAAAACGGCAACATGTTTGGCAAAACCAAAGATGGAGATGCCGCGAGGAACATGCTATAAATGCCGCAGTTAATAGCAAAGCAGTCCTTTAAAAAGCAGGCACTATTACAAGTGCCAACGTAAATGCCTGGTAGATACGACATGTTTGAAGCAGTCTGGTGTTAAGTTCTTCCTAAAAGTTTACGGTAAAGGCCCATGCTTTACGCTGCTCAATTTTAGGTTGGAGAGATGTTTAAGATAATAACTGGTGTACTGAACTGCTGTGAAATGGCCCCGGAGGCGTGTTCGATAAATCCACAGGACATTTACTGACTATAAATATACAGGAATAGCCGATAGGAAATTACCTAAAGGCAAGTTCAAGGGCAATGGGATAAGTTCGAAATTACGGGAAATTCGAAATAACTGAGCTCGTATTAGCGGGGTTGAACAGTACCTTGCACCGACTTGTACGAACATGAACACCCGCTGGGGTTGCGACCAAGGAAAATAGATTAATCCATTATTTGGCAATGAAGGAATATAAGCAGAAAATTTACTGGCAAGCGGAGGCAATTGATATAGGTACTAAAAGTAGAAACAGATCGCCCTTTCGCTAAAAAATTAATATCCGTGAAGAATTATAGCAAAACACGGAGCTAAGCTGAGTTGAACAATGGCGAATTAATGTGCAACGCCCCCTATTATTAAAATGTGCAGAAACTGAACTATTGTGATCAATAGCAAACAATAATCAAGCACTTATCTTGTGAAGAAGAATAGCTCCGGGTATATCGCTCAAGGGATGTCACAGAGCATCAACCATGGAAAAAATTATCTGTATCTTCTTGCCACGTAGAAAATTGTCGTCGCTTGTTTAAGACATGTAACGAAAGAGAATTCACCACGCTTGCCTCGATTCTATATAAGGACACATGAAGAATATCCCGTATGGCCGGAAGTAATCCCCAGACCGGAAGTTGGTAAATGCACACGTCGCAAGCTGCATAAAATTATTTATTTCTACAAATAAATAGCATATAATTTGTGGAAGCATATCCGCTGGAAATATGAGTTATGAATTAAAAAACCAAGGTATTACAATAATAGATGAACTGTTAAGAGTGAAAAGAATTACAAAGCGTCTTTATGAAAAAATTTATAACAACTATTTTATCTAATTTAAATATATATAATGGAAAAACATTTGATACTTAGTTCATTCAGGGCGAAAAGACAAGCCAATAATTATAATCAGAAAGCACATGATTTCACTATTTATCTTGAACAGCCACTTTTCTTGGATCAAAATAAAAATTATGAAATGGCACTGGATGAGATTATAACGATGACATATAGTTGGTACAATATCGCATCCTCATTCACTAATACTAAAATAAGATATCGAAAAACCGTTGGTAGTGATACAAGTTTTAAAAATATTGAATTTCCTAATGGAATGTATTCATATACAGACATTGATACTTTTTTAAAAAATACAACTGGTAAAGATGGTGATAATTATCCATTTTCAGTTACGTTTGATTTATCATTATTTAGAACAATAAAAACCATAAAGCCAAATTATGAATTAGATCTATCTGTATCAGACTTTAATTTGATTCTGGGTTTTGAAAAGAAAATTTTAACTTCAGGGAGTAATATAAGTGACAAAATACCTGATTTAACAAGGAGCGTTGATATGATATGTATTCATTGCGATTTGACTAACAGATCCTTGACAGATGAATCCAGAGATGTATTATTTTGTTTTAGTATCATAGCACAAGGCATTCGTAGATCATTCCCTTTCACTCTTCAACCAAGACGACTGAAATTTTCACCAATTAATAAAAATAGTATTGATTCAATCAGACTATATATAACCGATTCGTATAATCGTCCCATTGATTTAAATGAAATCGATACGGCGTTTCATATCGTTATCAAAGAGGTGAATTAATCTAAACTAATAATATAAAATGAATCGAGTATACGAATGGTCAAAATTTTATAACCCTAAAAAAGGTTTATATCAATATCGCCATAAAGGATCAGGTTTAATAACTAATGATTTATCAAATATCGGACAATATTCTAAAAAAATGATAAAAGATATCAATAAATCACCAATAATCAAAGCACAAAAGAAAAGTTTAAAAACCGTGTTAAATAGAAGTGAAAAAGCTGGTGATCTTATTTTGAAACGATTAGCACAATTGAAGTAAATTATCTAATCTAATAATATAAATGAGTTTCAGAAGCATAGAAAATGTTGAAAAAGTTGATTATCTCAGATTCAATCTGCAAACACCCATTATTCAGCCGGCAAATGGCTTATATCAGGAAAAAACAGGGTATATATTCAATATGACTGATCGTTCTTCTTGGTTCGATTGGTATAACGGATACTTTATCGTCAAATACAAACTTCAAAAAAAGGCTGATGGTACAGCTATCGATGCCAATGCTCTAGAAAAACCTGTGCTAACGTCAACGATAAATGATAGTTCCAGTATTATAAATCACATTATGATAACTTCAGGAGGTAAAAAACCTTACGATGGTAATGACCTGCATAAAATCTGTTTCATAAAAGGATTGCTTGAATTTTCTGATGACTATAGCCGTACAGTAGCTACCAATTTTAATTGGTATCTTGACGATAGAGCTGTATTAGTGGGCAATTTGACAACAGCCCCAAAAGTAGGAGCAATTAAAAGAGGTGAATTGTGCGCACAATCAAAAGACGTATATGCGTGTATTCCGTTGAATAGGTTTTCCATTTTTCAAGAACTACGAGATAAAATGATACCACCTATGCAAATCGAACTAAACATAACACTAAATGATGATAGAGAATTTATTTACAGAGTTGGGGGTGCTGAAACACGATATGTGGTTCTAGATTTTCAGTTATGGTTACCACGTTTGAACTTTACATCAGCAGGACAAAAATTAGTGAATAGTAGTTTTTTAACAGCAACAAAATGGACATACTTAAGAGAATTTATTAAACATTCATCACCAACAACTGCTATTTCTGGGATATATCAAATTACACCAGCTATTAAAAATGCAAAACATGTTTTTGTATATCTGCAAAGAAACAAGTCAAATAATGAATTAGAAAATCCCTTTATTTTTGATACTTTTAAAATAAATGCGGGTGATAATGCATGTACGCTATCTACCTGTCGATTGCAACTTGGGAATTCATATTTTACTCCAGAACTAGAGTATGATTGTGATTTTAAACCAAGATTATATAATGACATTCAAGAATATGCATTCAGAACCAACGACTACAATACAGGAACTCAGTTAAATTTACAAAATTATTCTGAATTATTTCCTGTTATCTATTTCGATTTAAGAAATCATAAGGAATCGGTTACTGATGATCCAAAACAGTTATTGTTTCATTACAGATTGAATGTACAAGCTACTGACGATTATATGATATACGCTGTAGTTCTTTATGAAGAAAAAATTGTAATTGACAAAATTGGGAATGAACTTATTTTTATGTAATATTTAATCTAACACTATTATATATAGAGCAAGACTATGAGCACAAAATATATTTCAACATATATTCCTTTAACAGAAGGCCAAATGAAAAAGCTAGCCAGAGCAATCAAAAATTCAAGTGAAGTGAGTTTATTGATTGATAAGCATCAGATCAAAAAGAAGGGTAATACTGAGTTATACCTTACAAAAAGACAAATAACACGGCATAATAAAGTAAAAAGTGAGGGTAAAGGCATTACATTGAGTTTATCTAAAACACAAATAAGTAAAATGCGAAAGGTGATTGGAAAAGGAATTCAAGTCACTCCCCCTCAAGGAGGGACAGGAATGCAAATAGAATACCCTTATTATTCACCACAAATCATTAGGAAACAAAGATCAAAAAACGGTGGTAAAATTAAACTACCAAGTAAGAAAGATGTATTATCTTACAGATCTCCTCCAGTAATAGGATCATGGGTTGAATATGATAAATTTCTTAGAACAGGTGGATTAGTGCTTCCAAAAAAAAAAATCTTAAAACCGAAAAGAAAGTAAGAAAGCCAACATTCCATAAGAATATACCGATGAGTAATTTTGATCTAATAAAATGGTGCAGACATTTAAGCATCCCAATCAGTGATATTTTGTCAAGGGATAAAAGAGTACCACATAACCATAGACAAGCATTATTTATTTACAATCTTGAACCATCTTATATGAGCGGTAGCCATTGGGTTGCAACTTATGTAAAAGATAAGGTAATCAATTATTTTGATAGTTTTGGTATGCCTCCATTTCAAGAAATAGTCGATCACGCAAAAAAGAAGAATTTAACATTGATACATCAAAACAATCAGATACAGAATATAAATACAACCACATGCGGATACTTCTCTTTATACTTTCTCAACGAAATGAATAAGGGGAATTCGTATTATAATTTATTAGAAGTGTTTGACATATATGACACAATGAATAATGAAAAATTCATTCAACATTATTTCAAAAATATGTAACGTAATATATATACAATGACTAAATCGTATTGTGTACGTGAAAAAATAAAAACTAATTCAGTTCCTAATTCTGAAAAATATATGAGAACAAAAAACAATCGTTTAATACTCAAATCGAAATGCGTTTCTTGTGGTATTACTAAAACCCGTTTTGTTAGTGAGAAAAAGGGGCGTGGAGTAGGTGAAACGATTAACAAAAAGGTCAGCGAAAAGATTCCAGGGTTTCAACAGGCTCAAGACTTAGCATCGGCTATCATGGGTGCTACCGGAGGCGATAAAGATCTATTTAAAAAATATTGGCGCGGTGACTTTGCTAAAGGTATATTTAATAAAAAAAAGCGGGATTCAGACATCTAATTTTTGGAAGCCCGCTGGAGCATATAAAAATGAAAATCTCGACCCCAAATGCAATTTCAGTGAGTATAAAAATGGAAAATGGATAAATCATTATTGCGATTAAATATCTAATCAATATATATAATGTGCCAATCGTATTGTCTATCGTGTAAAAAACAAACCAAATCATTAAACTCTAAAAAGGTAAAAGCTAAAAATGGTCGGCTTATGGAAAAATCAGTTTGTCAAATATGCAGGAAGAAAAAAAGCAAATTTATTAAAGGAGGCGCTCTTGATATACATAAATTGATTGGGAAATTGCCAAAACCAAAAGCCGGCTGGGTACCCCATGGCTATGCCTTTTTGGGTCCTTATAATCCTCTCGAAAAACAAGTGAAATATGATCCAAATACAGGTGAAATACTTCAAATATTTCAAAAACCGACAGGCAGAACGGATGAAATAGCGATGAGGCATGATATTGCATACAGCGTTTGTGGAAATAAAGCAAAATCTAAACAACTAAGTTGCAAGCATAAAGCTGACCAAAAAATGATCCAAGAGCTCGACTCTACCCCTTATTCTCAACGTCAATGGGGTCATACTATCGCTCGTAATGTAATTGCAACCAAGGCTAAAATAGGGCTCGGTGTTAAAAAGCCAAAAAACGGAAAACGGCGTTGAGTAAAAATGATTGGTCTCAACAATTAGCCGATGAGTTACATAAACCAATCAGACGAAAATTTAAAACTAGAAGAGTAATATCAAATGGAATTGACGACATATGGTCTGCTGATTTAGTTTTTATGGATAAACTTTCAAAATGGAATAAAGGTTATAAATATCTATTGACTATAATTGACGTATTCAGTAAATTCGCTTGGGCTATACAATTGAAAGATAAGAAAGGTGCATCAATAACTAGCGCTTTCAACAATATTATCATTAATGACAAGCGTAAACCTGAATATCTCTGGGTTGATAAGGGATCTGAATTTTATAACAAAACGTTCAAGGAATGGCTAAAGCAAAATGATATTAACATGTATTCCACTTTTAATGAAGGTAAAGCTGTCGTTATTGAGAGATTTAATAGAACTTTGAAAAATAAAATGTACAAACAGTTTACTATTCAAGGTAATACACAGTATCTTGAAATACTTCCAAAAATAGTAAAAGAATATAATAATACAAAACATAGCTCTATCAAAATGACACCCACAGAAGCTTCAAAGAAAAAGAATGAAGGAACTGTTTACTTTAACCTATACGGTGATATGGAGCCATTATCAGCTAAACCAAAATTTAAGGTTGGTGACAAGGTCCGAATATCTAAGTTTAAACGAATTGTTTTCGATAAGGGTTATACACCGAATTGGAGTGAAGAAATGTTCGTAATTACTAAGATCCAACATACTAATCCCATTACATACAAAATAAAAGATTTGAATGATGAAGAAATAAAAGGTAGCTTTTATGAACCTGAACTGTTGAAAGCAAAGCAGGATGTATTCAGAATTGATAAAGTGATCCGTAGAGACTACAAAAAGAAACAGGCTCTTGTCAAATGGAAAGGATATAATGATGATTTTAATAGTTGGATACCAATGAAGGATCTACAACATATATAAACGCACTATTAATGATATAAGAAATTAATGTATTGTGTTATTAATATATAACAATTGATGTTTTGGAATGATAATATTGTTAATGGCCGATACCAGAGATGGTTTACCAAAGAAGACAAAATGAAAGCTATAAGGCGCACAAAAGCCCGTTATATGCGAAATACACGATGGTTTTGTGAGCAATGTAAAAAAGAGTACAGTCTGGGTAGCAAGTGGACCCATATAAGATAATCCCATTCGAACGCACTGTAAAAAAAGTTTGAAAAAAGAGTATAAGAAGTTTTTTTTATTTTGAACCTAGGGTTGAGTTAGGGTTGGTTTTTCAGGCTTGTGTCAGTTGTTAAGATAAGGAGCAAATATAATATTTTATTATATTTGATCATAAGTTTCATGCATTTTATAAATAAAATACTATGAAACGCTCCGCTTGTAATCTAGGTTAGGTCCAGCGCAAAAATTCAGTTTTAGATCAAGCGCAAAAATTCAGCACTGGAAGTAGTATGTACTAAATCTCTGTGGCAAAAATTTTTGCCTCAGAGTGTAGTACATTACTACTTTAGTGCACAGTTTGTAAACTTTCGCTTTGAAAATAAACTTACCCTCACCTTGTCTACACTGTCTACAGCATACTAGTACTGTATTAACTCTGAACTTCATATTTTAAAATAAAATGTATGAACGTGTAACTTGTCACGCAAAGACAGCTGGAAAGGAATATACCATGCTGGTAGGCTGCACCGCTAATTGTAGCTGTATTCGAGCTATATAAAAGACAGCTAGAAACGAATTAATACTAGTAACATCACAATGGGAAAGAAACTTATTCAGTGGTGCACACCGTCGAAAACAAAGAAATATTAAAGGAAGTTCTCATTCACCAGATTCACTGCATCAGATGCAACATTCGTCAGTTCGTGTTTAAATGCGTGGCGACCAGTTTGTTTACTAGTTATTAAAAAATAATACGGTCTTCATTTAATAAACAGTTCATCCTTAAATTTCAGCTTTTCTACGACTGACAGGTAGGTACTATAGTATAAGCCCCGCTAAAATAGCTGGAAAGGGAAAGTTTTTTGAAAAATGAATTTTTGACTGCCAGACGCGCTGGCGCCACATGTTTATTTTGTGAAGATTAATTAAACGCCGTGAAAAATAGAATTTGATGTCCAGCGAGCCACTGCATCTTCGGCTACGCAGTCCTCAGTGAATCCTCCAACTTCACAAATTTCTAAAACTTTAAGAAAACGAACTTTCGCAGAATCAAAAATTGGTCCTTATCGATCTTCCGATCTTGTTGTGAAGACACTGAAATTCGACGAGTGTTCATGCGTGAAGGGATGACTGACGAATGATAATAATTATTTGTAAACTTTCGCTTTCAAAATGAACTTTGCGTTACGTTCAACGCCGTCTTTCTGTTGTTGTACGCCGGTGCGCGTGCGATTATTTATAATTTCTGAATTTTGCATATTTAACTCAGGGTGACACAACAAGTTTGTTAAGAGTTAGTTGTTCCAGTGTTTAATTTGGGTGAAAGTGGTTAAAGAACCACTGTCTTGTCACTAATAAATATATCACATTGAGTTCTTATAAGGTCAATAGATTCTGTCTTTTTCGTTGTTGTTAAAACGCTACCATTGTGACAATGATTCCAAATACAACTAACCGTAACCAGTGAGATAACGCCACTAAAAGAATCACATTGAGTTCATTGAGATTTTTTTATAATGTTAAGAGTTACTGTTTTTTATCAAAGAGACAATCATGTCAGACATTACGTTAACTTTATACTAGTAATTAAATTATGTTTGCTGTCTTTGATTTCAACATAACATTGATCAGTAAAATTATCAGGATTGAATTAACACAAAGTGACTACAATATAGTGCAATTATTAACCTGCACACAAGTGACAGACAATAAAAGACGTTGGATTTCAATCTCGACTCACTTGTCTTTCATCAACATGTTCCCTAAGACTTTGCTCTAGCAGCAAAACACATGGACCCATTGGGGCCCTATTTTTTCATCTGTGCCTTCATTTTTGTAAAATAAGAAACAATTGAAAATTTTTGGCTAAATACGTTCTAATGTAAAGGGAGTTTAAAATGAAAATTTTATCATAACGGGTTCTTGTTTATTGTATTATTTTTGTACTATTTTTCATTGTTCAGTTAATGACTTAACACTGTTTTCCTTTTGTGTATAGTTGTCATCCCTCCTACCATTCCAACGACAAAACCAACAAAACCACCAGGTAGGTGACTGAATGTCTCGTACATTTTTAGGTTTAGAATACAAAGGGTTCCAGTTTTGGTAAAACAAGTTGCCTCAAAAAGGGTTATTGAAATTGCCGCTAAATTGCAAGTCATTACACTTTGTATACATCAAATTGAAGAAACGTTGACTTTTTGAAAAGCATAAAACATGAACGATAAGACCGAATGTGATTCTCGGTAGACAACATTGATGAGCTTAGTAATATTCCATTTATTAATAATCAATATATTTTCTTCTTTTAGAGCTTTAAGAGAATGATCTATGCAACCTGTCTAACAGACCATTTTCAAATTCTCGGTATTGGACTGGAACTAGCTTGCAATGGAGGCTAATGTGGGGGAATATCATTTACAAGTGCTTCACGTAATTTGCATTTGAAAAGATTACCTGCATTAGCCTCCATTGCAAGCTAGTTCCAGTCCAATACCGAGAATACGAAAATGGTCTATTATAATTCGATATAACGGTCATTGATCGTCTTTCTGTCACAGACTATGATTATTTTTCCCCGTTTCCCAGTCAACATTTGGGTCGCATCGTTTACGTTTTATGCTTTTCACGGGTCAACGTTTCTTCAATCAGGTGCCGTATATAAATATCATTTACAAGTGCTTCACGTAATTTGCATTTGAAAAGATTACCTGCATTAGCCTCCATTGCAAGCTAGTTCCAGTCCAATACCGAGAATACGAAAATGGTCTATTATAATTCGATATAACGGTCATTGATCTTCTTTCTGTCACAGACTATGATTATTTTTCCCCGTTTCCCAGTCAACATTTGGGTCGCATCGTTTACGTTTTATGCTTTTCACGGGTCAACGTTTCTTCAATCAGGTGCCGTATATAAAGAGAAGTTGGTCATACCGACATGAAAAACAGCATGCTTAGATCATCGAGATTGTCAATTTTAGGCCGGCCTCGACGTTAACTTAAGTGTGATATTTAATATAAAGAAAAATCATCACCTTGCTTGATGTAAATACGCTCGTTCTGCTATTGGGTGTCAAAAAGGTACATTTTTTATGGTTGTGTATTTTTTGTAATCTAGTATTAGAGGGACTGTGTCACGGATTTTAGCCAAATTTAGGCATGGGAAATGATCATCTAATTCGTTGAAATATAAAAATAACCACTTAAAACAGTGAAGGAACATTTCAATAACACACCAAATACAGAAGGAGGTACGGATGGCCAAAAGCGACGAAGGTTGAAACGGATTGCGATATGGGGTTTTAAAATATTGTTGGGCTGAACAGCTTTCAAAGTTAATCTTGTTTGATGTAATGTATATGAAATGATTCATATATGAACTGCGGATGTATATGAGAGTGATAAATGATCGTCGCAGTGAATTTCCAATTTAAGCAATTGGAATAAAGAAGCCTGAAAAAAATTCAGGGCTTCAACGGGATTCGAACCCGTGACCTCCGCGTTACCGGTGCGATGCTCTACCAACTGAGCTATTGAAGCCACACATTGGGAGCGAGGTCAATTGTGAGTTCATATTTTCCCGTGAGAGGAGTGAAATGATGTAATGTATATGAAATGATTCATATATGAACTGCGGATGTATATGAGAGTGATAAATGATCGTCGCAGTGAATTTCCAATTTAAGCAATTGGAATAAAGAAGCCTGAAAAAAATTCAGGGCTTCAACGGGATTCGAACCCGTGACCTCCGCGTTACCGGTGCGATGCTCTACCAACTGAGCTATTGAAGCCACACATTGGGAGCGAGGTCAATTGTGAGTTCATATTTTCCCGTGAGAGGAGTGAAATGATGTAATGTATATGAAATGATTCATATATGAACTGCGGATGTATATGAGAGTGATAAATGATCGTCGCAGTGAATTTCCAATTTAAGCAATTGGAATAAAGAAGCCTGAAAAAAATTCAGGGCTTCAACGGGATTCGAACCCGTGACCTCCGCGTTACCGGTGCGATGCTCTACCAACTGAGCTATTGAAGCCACACATGAGAGAGTTCCCGTGAGAGGAGTGAGAAAATATGAACTCACAATTGACCTCGCTCCCAATGTGTGGCTTCAATAGCTCAGTTGGTAGAGCATCGCACCGGTAACGCGGAGGTCACGGGTTCGAATCCCGTTGAAGCCCTGAATTTTTTTCAGGCTTCTTTATTCCAATTGCTTAAATTGGAAATTCACTGCGACGATCATTTATCACTCTCATATACATCCGCAGTTCATATATGAATCATTTCATATACATTACATCATTTCACTCCTCTCACG
This sequence comes from Oculina patagonica, assembly GCF_052425735.1. Taxonomy (NCBI): domain Eukaryota; kingdom Metazoa; phylum Cnidaria; class Anthozoa; order Scleractinia; family Oculinidae; genus Oculina; species Oculina patagonica. Next base: position 19,635,099 of record NC_135760.1, read on the forward strand.
GGAAAATATGAACTCACAATTGACCTCGCTCCCAATGTGTGGCTTCAATAGCTCAGTTGGTAGAGCATCGCACCGGTAACGCGGAGGTCACGGGTTCGAATCCCGTTGAAGCCCTGAATTTTTTTCAGGCTTCTTTATTCCAATTGCTTAAATTGGAAATTCACTGCGACGATCATTTATCACTCTCTTAATCTTGTTTGTTTTTAACTTTAAATTAAAACGCGCGGGAGTCAGATTTGGTTGCAATGAAGCTATGGTTTTGTCATTTAGATCCATAGAAGTAATTTCTTTGCAAGAATTAAGTTTCATAGCTAGTATTAGGCAAAACGTGATAAAATAAACTCAACTCAGCCATGACACAGTTCTTTTAAGTACATCCGAACACTTACACTTCCTAGCCAAGTCACTTTATAGGGTTACTTCATGCTAGCGCTGGTTACATATGGTTCCCCTTTAACGGAGATAAACTAAGTGTTGTACTTTTTTCAGTTTGTCGCGTGAGGGTCGATCTGGGATTCCTCGTGGATGGATCCGGAAGCATACAGGCTCGAGGAAAAACAAACTTTATGCAAGTCCTCGATTTCGTCAAAACTCTCATCAGTTTCTTCCCGATCTCCGCAAGGCAGACAAGGGTCGGTATGGTGGTCTTCTCTAGTCGACCATACCCTATCTTTCCCTTTAACCGATATTACGCAACAAAAAGTGTCATCAAGGCAGTTGATCGTGTAAGATATCCATATGGAGGAACCAGGCTTGGTCGAGCGCTCAGATATGTTTCAAGGTATGTTTATATTTTCGCTTGGGAATAGTAAAATTGTAGTTTGTGCTTAGGCGCGAAGACAAAACCTTTTTTTTGAGAGAGAGAACACAACACTATCATAAAGTATATCGTGTTAACTCGAATAACCGCCGCGGCGCTTATTAAATTTTTCGTGTCTCAAATGCGGCGCTTATTTAAAAATTGGACGCGAAAAAGAATTTGTTTCTTTTAATGTTACGGTATACAGTCATAGCTCTCTTAAAGGACACTTTTGTAAGCGGACAGCTCTACTTACGGCCGCCTGGTTTGAAATCCCGTTTTAACTCCCACACAAACTCTGTATTTTTACATTCTCGTAAGCGGACATTCCCGTAAGCGGCCGCGGACACTTTCAGAGATAACAAGTTAGACTTTTTCTTTGTTTACAAGCTCCCGTAAGCGGACACCCCCCAAAAAATCCTATTAACAACCTCTCTATCTTGTTTTTATCATTCAACTTCACATCGATCGCCGTTCGTCACAATGATTTTACAGTTATTACAGTACCATATTTAAGTGTTTGTTTGTCGTCATCCACGACCGTCCGGTTATTGTTAGCTTGGCAAGCTCCCGTAAGCGGCAATCTATCCCCTACACCTCTAGTGGCCGCTTACGAGAACCATTCTCGTAAGCGACCAGCTCCAGTTACGGACACTTTTTTCGCGTCCCGAGGGTGTCCGCTTACGAGAGCTTAGACTGTAATTTCTATCTGTACGAAGTAAACGCTGAGAACTTGCACAGGTAACAGAAAAAGGCCGAGAGAAGTTTGGCATGATGTGCCGCCAAAAGCCCATGGCCTTCACAACAGAACTATATTGCAAGAATTTTGGATAGAGAACATAATTAATGGGCGAGCGGTGAAACCTGATCACTTTGAATCGAAGAACATCGCTTTTGATGGAAAGAAATTTCCAATGCTGTTTAAGAGTTGTTGTAGTGGATTTTTAGTTCTACGGAATTCCTCGAATAAGTGCCCCGTCGTGACTGCGGCGCTTAATCAGGGGCGGCGTTTATTAACTTTTCTCATAGTTAGTAGAGGGGACTGGTTAGGAAAACCGGCACACTTCAAAGGGCAAAACAATAGCTTTTCTGTATCAAATGCGGCGCTAATTCGAGGGCGCTTCTTATTCGAGTAAATACGGTGATTAAAATCAAAAACGTTAAATGAAAAGTGTCAAATATTTAAGCTCATTCCAGACGTTTCGTTCTCAGTCCTTCCACCACGTGCGAATTGTGCCAACAAAGTACTTTGGCTTTGTGTCAACTTAGAAACGCAGCGAGAAAAAGAAAACTTAACTTCAAGTAAAATTATCTGCTACATTTCTTACTACGTTACATATTTGACCTCTTTAGGTACTTATTCGGCCGAGGCAGGACAAGAGGCAGAAAACCAGTTCTTGTTATAATCACGGACGGCATTTCGCAAGATAATGTAGTCGTACCCGCCAGCAGTTTGAAGCAAAAGGGAGTAGAAGTCTTTTCCTTAGGGATTGGAAACAAGTTTAGAAGACTTCAGTTGCAACAGATGGCGTCCAGTCCGGCGCATGTGTTCACGGCCGGGTTCAGAAGACTGAGTACTGTACTTGGCGCCATTAAGAACAAGGCTTGCCTACCGTTTGTGCCACGTAAGTAATTTTTAGTATGTTCAAAAGCAGTTCAACTCCTAAAGTTTGCGCGAACGAAAGAGGCCTACTGAGCCAGTTGCAGCTATACATCCATCCATTGACTTACGAAACTGCGGCGATGTACGTTTAACGCTTATGATATAAATTAAAGCCTACTCTCAGGGATTTTATGTGGCCCACGGAGCCACAGCTGCGCAGTTGTAATTTTCTATACACTCCCAAAACTATAAGGATGCATGTTAAGGATAGCCAATAAAAGCGTCAATTATATTATTCATTTTCCTTAAACTTAAAATAATGTATAAATGCCGTAATGTTTCGATTTTTCGCCCTCCTAATAAACGCCCCCTATCGGGTCATTTGGCGGCAGCTCTCAAAAGGTTTCACATAAATGGTTCGCTACCCTTCAAGGGGACCATATAACAAACAACAAGAACAATGTCCCTAGACCCAAAAACATTAGCAATTGCTATACGTACTCTAGAGGACCAGTAGAAGTACAAGCTTACGAGAGCTCCTACTCTACTGCCTCTTTCTAATGACCACCCCCGCCCCCCTTGAATGTGTTTTTGCAAATAGCGCCCCTATACCCATAAACGCTTCTATGATTACGCGTCCTGCTTTCAATAAGCGCCCCCAATATTAATATGTTATAGCGCCATCATGCAAACAACATTGAGATCATCCATAGTTTATATTCCTTCCCAAACTCATTCCCAAAATTATGCCTGCGTTACAAACAAACTGAACTTCTAGTTGTCTCGACTGTCATTTTTATGCGAGCGGTACAGTTCTTTCAAACGAAGGTACTTTCTTTCTTTGTTTATACATTCAAATGTTTATGTCTAAAAAACAAGGTCTCTGTCCCCAATAAGCGCCCTTCTTTGAGCTCCCAAAATAAAATAAGCACCCTGGGCGCTAAATTGAATCATTATTTTATAGGTTGATATTTTAACGTATAAGGTTATGTTTACCCACGTATGGCGTGCTCAAAATAGCTAGTTGCAATACCAAGAAACGACTAGAAATAACACTGTTCCTTCCGGATCGCTTTTTTTATTTTAAAGCATAATATTTTTCTTTCCTTTTACTTCTAGCGACAAAGAGACCTACACCGCCAGGTAAGCTGCGTAAAGATCAGGGGTTGTAAAAAATTATTTTTAACTGAAACGTTTTAAAAAAATTGCAAAAAATGTACAAAGTATTGGAACGGTTTGAAATTGCATGTTATTCTCCAAAAGAAAGTGCGCCTCTTTTGAGTGATATCCAGAAATGCTTTGTACTAAATACTCACTGCATACTTTTATTTCTTTATTTCAGCCTGCAACTTGGCAATTGATATAGGTTTTGTCCTTGACGCTTCTGGAAGACGTGGACAATACAACTTCAGGAGAATCAAACAGTTTGTGGGACTTATTAGCCGCTCATTTTCGATCTCTCGAAGCCGAGCTCGTGTGGGAATCATCGTGTACGGATCAACCGCTCGGATGCAATTCGGGCTCAACTCGTACACCAATCCACGCAGCCTGAATCGTGCTATCAAGAGATTGCGTTACACCCGTGGATCGAGGCGAACTGGAAAAGCGTTGCAGCTTGTAGTTGGAGGACTTTTTAGACGCAGCCGAAAGAAGAGGGTGTTGATAGTATTGACAAATGGGCCAGCCTACGATAGCGTGAGAATACCCAGCCTTCAAATTCACAGGGCGGGAATTGAAGTATTTGCTGTTGGTGTTGGGACTCGAGTTAGGAACAGCGAGCTGAGTGCAATAGCGACTGATCCTCGACACATTTACATGGTCAATTTCAAGTCGCTTAATGGTATCGCAAAGAGTATTGTCAGGAAAGCTTGCAAAGGTATTTAGCATTGTTTGTTTTTGTTGTTGTTGTTGTTGTTGTTGTGTCTTCTATTTGATGGTTGCTACCTTGCCTAGTTCCTGTGCGGCTTTTTCCCAGGCCTTCACGGTATTGTTGACGTCACTACTCGTTTTGGTGACGTATCCGGGGCGTGACCCGAAACGGTTGACAACGAAGAAAATAAAGGCCTAGGAACTAGGCAAGTTGCTACCGCCGAGTCTCTGTGACTTTCGTCCTAAGAAGACACTATGGCTGATACTGAAGAAGGGCGGTGAAGCCACCAAGCTAATCGTTGCCTAACTATTGGATAACTTCGAAAAGTTGTATCTTTTGTTTAGAGACTTCTTTTCATTTCTTTGATTTCTCGAAGCCGGTATACAGAGTGCCATTTTATTCTGAAATATATATCTTCTTATATTTTTCCGTCAGCTCAAATTACCACACGGCCGACCGTCCGTCCAACCAAGCCGTCTCCAACAAGAAAACCAAGTAAGTTTGTTAAAAGAATACTACTGTTCCAAATGTAGGTCTTGCTACCCAAATTACATTCTTTGAGAAAGCTGGCAAATGTTTGCAGCATCGAATTGTCAAGTAATCTCTAGTTTATAGAATACAACAGACGCTCATTTGAATGCTGTACAACTCTGTGGTGTTAGAGGTTTGTTCTTTGATAAAGTGCATATCATTGTTCATCGTGGCATGCATTTAATTAAGAAAAGCTACTTTCCAACCATAAGCCTGATTTTGGAGGCTAATCACATGGCAACCTTTCTACACGTTTCGGTTTTGCTTTACTTGTTTCCTTTTTTTCTTGTTTCTTTTGTTTGTTTGTTTGCTTGTTTGCTTGATGCTTGTTTGCTTGTTTTCGTTCTTTTTATGTTCTCATGTTTGCTTGCCTGCTTGCTAGCTTTCAAGCCTGCTGGAATGAATGTCTCTTTGTTCGTTTCTTTGTGGTTACAGTTGAACCTCTCTTCACCTGGAGACAGAACTGTCCTTCGTAGAGAGATAGCCGTTGTTATCCGTTAGTAGAGTTTCGTCCATATATTCTTAACCTCATTGTTTTCTGACAGGCTTCCCTCAACCCATCGCCATCTACACACTGGATCGCAAGACTCGTGCACGTGACATTAGCCCAGGCAAAAACATTCCCGGCCGAAGCTACAACATCCGGTACGCTCCTGGTCCATACGGCCAGCCTGGCGAGTCAACAGAGTTCTTTGGTCGCCGAAACAGCTACATCCGGTTTCCCAACACGGGAAGACTGGACGCCAAGGACTCGATAACTCTTCTAGCCTGGGTCCTACCGATGAGGCGTGGTCCAATCTTTGAGTACTTCCGTGGAGTAAGGTTCTGGGTTGTGCGCTCCGATACCTTATACGTTCACTTTATCCGCAGGAACGGGCGACGTACACGTGTGTTAATGAAGCGGCGTCTTAAACCACGCCGTTGGAATTACGTCGGTGCTACGTACAATAAACGAACTGGCATAGCGACTCTATGGCTGGATTCGAGGCCAATATTGACGCAGAATATCAAACGTATACAATTGGCGACCAAAACCACTGCATACATGGGTGGAAGATTCCGTGGGCGTATCGCTTGTATGCAGGTTTATTCCGAGGCCCTAACCGGACCTCAGATTAAAAAGGTCAAGAACCTTTGTAATAAACCAGGTAAGCCGTAAGATACTCTTGAAGTAGAATGTGCAAAACTCTCGTAAAAGTTGTAGCACAAAGATGCCATATTAAATACATTTCTAGGCAATAATGTTTCTCACTTAATGCTGGGTTACTGTCACAAGACTATTATGGAGCAAATAAACGATTTAATTTCTATCTCTCTCACACACAAGCGCTTTAAACCGCCTCTTTATACTCTTACTTCTCTTAATACTTGCTCTTTAGTTTTGTTGTTTTGTCTACTGAATTATAAACTTCATTTTATTTCATGTCTTCTGTGAATTTCAAAGGTACTAATCGTATTTAAACTGTTTGTAGGTCCTTATACACCAACAACACCTTCCCCTGGTAAGTATCCGACTTCATTTTTATTCCTTTGTCGTGTGAATTTTCGCAATTGCCACCAGACCATACAGCTCTCTCGCAAAGTTACGGCACGTTGCATTTTGAGCGGCTTTCAATCGAGTGTCGTAAAGCCAAATCAAAGTTGTCACTCTGGCCAATCACAAAGGATGCAAACAATCTAGTGAACCAATCAAAACTCGAGGCAAATACATGTAGCCGGTACGAAGCGCGGGAAAACGTGCGCGTGCGAGTCACGATTGGTACAAGGCGAAGTAATGCAAAACCAAAGTTAACGCGATTTACTTTCGATACTCAAGTGAAAGCCACTCTATTATGTGCAGAAATAACTTAGTATCTTGGACAGTTGATTGGTCGTGCAAACCATTACGAGACTGCTTAATATCCGATATGTAACGGGGGTGTTGTGAAACTTTCAACGATCAACAGTTTAAATGGTATATTTTTTTCTGTTCTACTAGCATTGCCTCCGGCCATGGCGTTTTATCCCTTAAACGTTCGCTACAACACCCGTGACGTCAGCAGAAGTAAAAACCCATCAGGGCGCATGGCAAATGTGCGACCTGGTCTGGGTCCAGACGGAAGGCCTGGTGGCTCATTTAGGTTCAAAGGTCGTTCAGACAGTTACATCGAGTTCCCTAACAAAGGTCGTCTGGACGCTAGAAACTCCATCTCTATCCTGGCTTGGATCAATCCAGATGGTCCGGTTGGCCCAATCTTCAATTACAAGCCTGACGGGTTTGGCGTGCACATGTGGATGGTCCGTAGACGAGTTTTGATGGTACGTTTCGTGACGCGTACACGAAAGTTTACAGCGCCATTACATACAAACCTTATTAAGCCCAAGGCTTGGAATTTCGTCACTGCTACCTATGATCAGCGTTCGGGATATGCCCGATTGTATATCGATTACAAAGAAGTTGCTCAGAAAAGAATCGGGCGGATCCGACTGGCTACGAACTACCCAGCAAGGATGGGAGCCCGCATTGGGGACAAGCGGTATTTCCGTGGACGAATAACTTGTGTGCAGATATACGACGTCCCACTTCGACCAATACAAATCAAGGCCGCGAAGAGACTTTGTTTGAAGACAAGTAAGCAAAGATACCTTTATGTTTGAAAATGATGCTAGTTAATGTTTAACACTATTTTTTCAATGCAAATTTCTCAGGATTGTTTGAGGTCTGTTTCGTGGAACATTCCTATCTTTACTTCATCAGTCGATGGAATGATTCATGGAGCAAACACGATTAATTCACTGACTAATTGATGATTGATTGATTGATTGATTGAGTAATTGATTGATTGATCGATAGATCGATTGATTAATTGATTGAGTATTACGATCGATCGATCGATCGATCATTTATTTATTTATGTATTTCATGACTGATTGATCAATTGATCAATCTGGCGATTGCTTATGGTATATCATCAAAAGAGAATTATCTTTTCGTTAAAAAAGCTTGGTCCTTCGTTAAACAACTTCATTAACTTTGCCGTTAGTTTTACGTTGCCGTTAGTTTTAACTAACACTATCATCTTTGTTCTCCTTAAACAGAGGTTATAACCACACCTACAACACGGCCGACACCTACCAAGCCCACCCCACCAAGGCGTAAGTTACCAAGTTTATCCCAAGCATGATATATGCTCAAGACCATTCGCTATGTAGCGTTATTCAGGCGTTTTGAGTAAACCTCCTGTGACAAAATTCAATTCACAACGTCCTTCCCCTTACATTTTTTTATAACAAATTGGAAAACGTATTGCTTAACATTTATCTTCACTTTTTTATCCAGCTTGCAGAGCGAACATGGATCTAGGATTCCTTATTGACAGCTCCTACAACTTGCGACGATCAGGGCGAGGTGCTTTCAAACTGCTCACACGATACATGGCAAGACTTCTCTACTCGCTACGAATCTCCTCTCAAGAAACCCGCGTAGGCATGGTAACATACGCGTCAAGACCCAGGCTCCTGTTCCGGTTTAATCGGTTTTACAGGGCATCTTCCATGCTATCAGCCATACGAAGAATCCGACTGCAGCGGGGTCGTCTAAGGATAGGGAGAGCTCTGTATTACGCTCGCAAATACCTGTTTAGAGGAAGGCGCCAATGTGGACGAAAACGCGTCCTCGTGGTGTTTGCAAGTGCACGCTCAATAGACAGGGTGCAAAGAGTGGGGCGCGTTTTAAAGCGCGTGGGAATTGAAGTATTCGTAGTTGGTATTGGTCGAAGATTTAGCAGGAAGCAGTTGTTCAAGATCGCTACAAATGGACTGCACGTGTTCACGGCGTCTTTGAGGACATTGGCTGCAGTACTGGATACCATACGAGTCAAAGCATGCTCAGGTATTGTATTAGTAGTATAATAGTAATTAGACTAAGTGGGGCACAATTTAGGAAGGAATCGGGCAAGTCATTTCAAAATTTCGAGCACGATTACTTTCTGAATTGTATGAAACGAGGTCCAATTACTAATTAATCGTATCGATAACAAAATTCGAGGTTATGATGTCTTTAATAACCTTTTTCTTGTCAAAATTCAAAGGTAAATTCAATTGTGGTTGTACAAACAGAAGGAATACAGGAAGAAAGAACCCATTTAAATGCACGTGATTGGCGCGCGAATGGCGAAGTTGTCCAATTACAGGTATCCGATTTAAAGTTGTTCAATTTGGATACCTGTCTTTGGAGACCCACGTGATCGCTCGCCAATTACGCGACAAATAGATGCGCTCAGACCAATCAAAATCGAGGATTTAGTTATAGATACGATTATGGGTTTAATTTACGGGCAACAGGGGCGTTTCTAAACATGTAGTCGTAAGGATCGCACTATTCTGCCAGAATAAAAGTCTCTAACCCACCGATTGGACGTTGTTGTACATTTGATAATAGCAACCTTTACAATCTAGCAAAAAAAGTTCAAAGGATATAACTAGTTTAATGAATTCTGCAAGTAGTTTTACTGTAATAAGCAATACAGCGTCACTTTACACAACTCTCCAAGTTAACTTTTTTCCTTAGTGGCCATTTGGCGACTAACTATTTATGTGAAAGCGTGAATGAAACAAAATTTTACCGCAAACGTTTTCCCTGGAAAAACGCAGTGAAAAAATCAAAAAGAATAAAAAAATATGCTTAAAAACCTAAAAATGATGAGGTACTGATCTCCAGTAGGTTTAAATAGTAGAAAAACTAATTTTTCAAAATTAATCCATGACATACAGAGCATGTTAGTTCGGATGATAGTTTGCTCAAGCTCCGGAGCAGTCATCTTGTAGTCGCCATGATGGCAACTTGTTCTACTATTTAGTCGCCAGTTCTTAAATTCTAGTCGCCATGGCGATTAAATGTTCGCAACTTGGAGGGTTGTAAATACGGATAATCTACTTTTTGAGCCACCCTATTGGGAGTTTGTCCAATTTTTTTATGCATTTTCTTTCAAACTTAGCTTAAAGTCTTAGCTTGATATTTCCAATGACCTCTAAAAGTTCTCACCTTTTAATTTACCAATTGTGGCATATTTTTTCTTCAGTAACCGGCTCAGCAGCTGCTAGAGCTATATACCCACTAAATGGCGTGACACGAGGACGAGACTTGAGCATAAACCGTAACAGAGCTGCCAGGCTTGTCAACGTCAAACCAGCACCAGGTCCCGATGGCCTTCCTCTTGGCTCGTACTATCTCCAGGGCATCGCGAACAGCTACATATTCTTCCCGAACAAAGGCTGCCTGGATACAAAGAACTCTCTCACCATAGTCGTGTGGGTCTACCCTGAAGGTAGCGGACCGATCTTCCACTACTTCCCACGCGGCTGGGGGGTACATCTTTGGATGAAAAATCCCCGCACACTCCTGGTGAAGTTCGTGCCAAGGTCCCTGCAAACCATCAGCGTTGTTACAAGCCGGAGAATCAAACCTAAGGCCTGGAACTACATAGCAGCAACTTACGACTACGTCACAGGCCTGGCTACTCTGTGGAATGACGCCATACCTATCTCTCAGAGGAACATTGGAAAAATCCAGTTGGCGACCAATTACCCAGCTATATCAGGGAAAAAGCCCCGGGATCGACGACTGTTCCGCGGTCGAATAGCTTGTCTGCAGATTTACGATAGAGCGTTGAATGGAAGACAACTCAGAGGTCTCAAAAAGAAATGTTTCAGAGGTTTGTCTTATTTGTGTTTTTGTTGCTTGTTTGTTTGTTTGTTTTCTGAACCACAAACCGCACTTCCATAATAACAAATCTACAGTGCATAACTTCCCAACCACGCATTTTGTTGAATTATAAACTTCATTTTCAGGGCTCAAAATATTTTTCGGACCCAACACAGTCATAGCAATACTTATTCTTTCTTAATCCCTTTTTCCAAAATGTGATCTTCTAAACTCAAGGTGCGGCTTGTCTAGCTTTACGGTAATAGCCTATTAAGCTAAAGTTCAAAAAGTTGTTATAAACTGGTACAACTTATTTTTCGGGTGTTTAGTTCTTATTTTTAAAACGAGCCATGTGCATAACTTGTCAAAATGACCGGCAAACCGAAACTTTTCTGGACAAGTTGTCACCTTGGTCGGACATTGCCCGTTGACTGGCCGTTATTTTGAACCCTGGTTTTACTCTCATTTAAGTTTCATTGCCTTACGCTACACTACTTTGCTGCTCTAATTACTTTCTTTTCTATCAACAATGTAGTTTAAAATATCCAGAAATTACAACAATATGTTCAGAGGCTTGCTTTATTGATTGGAAGAACTTGTGATAGTGTACGTTATTTAAATTTTCATTTCAATATTGATACTGATATTTTGAGTTTGCTTTTTCCTTCATTAGCCCGACCAACACCTACTCCTCCACCACCAGGTGAGAACAACATGTCTTGTTTTCGTTAAACAAGAGTTGAATTGTGGTTTTTAGGCCTTCTAGTCAAGTCAACATTGCAAATTACTTAAGTTTATCTATGTTGTCTGGGCATATTTCATATACTCCATGGCATACCGAGGGTTGTCACAGGTCTGGAAATACTCAGGGAAAATAAAATTTCTCAAGGTCAGGGAATAAGTCAGGGAATTTTCCCCTTTTGAGTCAGGGAAAATTGACATATTGAACGAAAAGTCATAGAAATTCGAAAGTTATATCACCGCTGATTTAATACCATTGAAGGCTGGAAGAAATATTTCAGGACAATGTGATCTCAGTGATTAACAAATTTTTTTTCTACTTTGGAAATGGAGGCTGGAGGCTGCAACTATAGTCTGACAATTTTTAAGCATTTTTGGTCAGGGAAATTTGATTTTGTCACGGAAAAGTCAGGAAACTTCGAAGAACTGTTGTCTGTGGCAACCATGCATATTTTATTTCTCGCCAACTCACACATCTTCTTTAATTTATTTTAGTTCTTCCTCTTCTTGTCGCTGTTTACCCTCTGGATAGAATCAATGGAGGACGTGACATCAGCCCGCGCAGATGCCCAACCGGAAGAAGAGTCGGCGTGAGAATCGGCCCAGGCCCAGACGGACGAAAAGACGGAGCCACCCAATTCTACGGGAACCGTAACAGCTACATAGAAATTCCAAATAACGGAAAACTGGACACGGTAGCGTCAATTTCCATTCTGACATGGGTTTACCATGAGGGCATCAAAGGTCCTATTGTTAACTACAGACCTGGCCCTGGTTGGGGTGTCCACTTATGGATGGTGGGACCACGCACGTTATTTGCCAGGTTCGTCCGCAGAGACGGCGTGTTCACCAAGGCGGTAGTCGTCACGAGCAGAAAGATACGTTACAGGGCGTGGAATTACATCGGTGCCACGTACGACTACAAGACTGGCGTTGCTAAACTGTGGGTGAACTCGAGGCTTCTTGTGGTAAAGAGCATTGGACGATTCCGATTGGCTACAAACTATCCAATCAGAATTGGTGCGCGTCGCGGCGACAAACGCTACTTCAAGGGAAGGATCTTCTGCGTGCAGATTTACAGTCGCGCGCTTAACCGGAAAGAAATTTTGGCGGCTAGCAAAACGTGCTTCAGGCCATGTAAGTAGTTTTGTGAGTTATACCTTAACTAAATAACGTTAAAATTTAGGTGCGTTGGTCGTTACTAACCTCAGAGATGAGATTCGCAGATTTGAACAGTGATCTAAGTTTCCCAGGATTTGGTACGAAAAAGTGTACAGTCATGCCCGATGACTCGTAGTTGTATTATTCCTATTGCTTCTCTCGGAATTACGAGGTTGCCAAGAAGACAACGCCCACTTTACGTTGCAATAAATTAGCCCTTTGTTTAGCGCCTAGAGGTGAAAAAGTTAGTGGCCAACGAAAGCTTTTAATTGCATTAGAGCTAACATCAGGAATTAACTCTAAAATGTTTGTTTTTCTAATATAAATATTCCATTTAAAATAGCGATTTAGAAGCGATAACCACGAGGTAATAGTGGCGATAGCTTATTATTATCCATGTTTTTATTTGTTGTGATATGTTGTCTGTTTGTTGCATTATTTGACCAAGTAGTGAATTATTTCTTGTTTTCTTTGACAGTGCCTTCAACCAAACCGACACCAAAGCCGACAACACCAAAGCCGACAACGAAACCTACAAGACCAAAAGGTAAGATGAATAAATGGATAATGTTCACCCAGGTACAAAGGTGACTTCTATTATACCCAAATAACAAAAACTAAACAGTGACTGAAACCGTGACTTAATACAAAGTTACCTTTAAATACCTTGAAAGCTGCCATTTGTGGCAGACAAACCTTTCTAAGCGCCATTTCACTTCGTGCAGTACATGGTTCGTGTTCGTTTTTCCTCGCAACATTTTTAATATACGCGCTATATAAGTTTCAGGCCCTTTATACGCCTACTGATTTCTCTTGTTATTTTAGGACCATTTAAAGCTTCAGCATTCTACCCATTGACATCTCGTACAAGAGGCCGAGACATAAGCGTGTTCGGCAACCCGCCAGGAAAACTGGGATACGTGCGCTCGGCACCAGGCCCTGACAAGTTACCAGGTGGCTCGTACCAGTTCTATGGACGCCGCGACAGCTACATCGAGTTCCCAAATCGCGGGAAACTCGACACAAGAACATCAATCACAATTCTGGCGTGGATCTACCACGAAGGTCGCGCTGGTCCAATCTTCAACTACATGCCGAACGGCTGGGGCGTCCATTTATGGATGGTGTCGCCGCAAACGCTATTTGTACGTTTCACGCGTCGACAAGGACGAAAGTCAACGGCAGCGCTCTCTGGCCGTGTGATAAAACCACGAACATGGCAGTACATTGCAGCTACGTATGATTATATTACAGGATATGCGAAGTTATATCTTGATAGTAAATTGATAGCACAAAGGAGGCTCGGAAGGATTCGACTTGCCACGAATTACCCGGTCAGAATGGGCGCCAGGATAGGAGACAGACGGTATTTCCGGGGACGAGTCTCGTGCGTAATGGTGTTTGATGTCGCGCTGAATCCTAACCAGATTGCACGCAGGAAGAAGCGGTGCTTTAGACGTGAGTTTTTGTCTGTCTGTCTGTCTGTCTGTCTGTCTGTCTGTCTATCTAGTGTCTGCCTGTCAGATTGTCGCTTGCTCGTTCGTTCGTTTGCTTGTTAGTTGGTAAAATATTTAGTTAGTTTGTTTGTTTTTTGTTTTCTTGCTTGCTTGTTTGTCTGTTTGCTGGTTTAATCTCTTTACTATTATTTATCGAGGCAACAAACCTATGCTTTCACATTGGAATTCCTGCAATTCGTTTTATGATAATTATTTCAGAATCGAAGGAACTTTTTTTATGAAATGAAGAACGACATTGTTCTCGACTAGGTCCAGTGAATTTTTCGGTCTGATATAACTAACCTTTTCCTTAATTTTCGTCAAATACAGGTGGGCCGCCAGGACCAAAGGAAAAAGGTTAGAGCGCAATCTGTTAACTTGATATGTTCGTTTTATTATAACCATCCACAACAGGAGACAATTGACTATAGTCAAAAGGCTAAACAGTTATTTTCATGTAGAACTTAGTGGCTACCTAAATAAATTAGAGTTTCTACAGAATAAAAATTGCTCTCGCAGGAACACAACATTTTTGACAATTGTGTCCAAAAAAGTAGCTTGGCTTCCTTGAAAACCACAACCTATTAAAATTCGTAAACCAGTATTTTCTAACTAAATTCCAAGCACAAAATTGGTAGACTTTCTCCAGAAAAAAAAATGAAAATCAAAGACTTAAATTAGTAACGTTTTATTTCTTCACTATTTTGTTTAATATTATTAATGTTCATATGTTTTATTTTTAATTTCAGTTTGCAAACCCAAGATCGACCTTACCTTTGTAATTGACGCTTGCAGCGAAAACGATCGTTTCACCAAAGCTAACTTCATTCGAGTCAAGAACTTCCTGACTCGCTTAGTCGGCGAGTTCCGTATCTCGGTAAAACGAGTTCGAATAAGTTTGGTATTGTACGCCCAGTCGCCCAAACTGTTAATCAGCTTCAGCGCCAAAAAATCCTACATCATTCGGGTCATCAACAACATGAAACTGGTGTGCGGCGCACGCTATACCGGGGCTGCGCTGCAGTACTCTTACACGAACATCATACGACGGACCTCCAGGAAAAGGGTCCTCGTTTTGATGACCACCGGGGCGTCTAAAGATGACGTTCGCGGCGCAACCGCGTTGCTACAGCGGTCAAGAGTGGAAACGTTTGCTGTGGGTATTGGAAGGCGCTACAGTTTTAGTGAACTACAGTACATCGCTACTGACCGCCGACACGTGTATACAGCCGCCTTCAGGAATCTTGAGTCTGTTGTCACCTTGATGAAAAAGAAGATCTGCAAGTCAGGTTGGTAACATTCTCTGCTTAAGAAGATATGCTTCTCTTAGTTTTAAAATTATTTTCTACTCTGTTATTGATCTATTTATTCAATCATTTAACTCTCTAGTGATTTAGAGAGAAAGGGACATCCAATTTCTCCTAAAGAAAAACACCACAATAGGTTGCACATTCGTGAAAGTCACGGGCATATTAAAAGGACAGACCTTCTAGGAAACATTGTTGCTGCAATTCATGTGATTTGTGTTAGTAACTGAAAGTTACAAAACAATAATATCCGTCTGCTGATATACTTTTTCAAAAATGAGAAAGATATGAAAAAAAAATGAAACTAGAAAAAATAAAAGATTTTGTCGATAACAAAAGCAAGTTTTTGTTCATCCATTAAGCCTTGTTTTCTACTCAGTAAACTTGTTTATGTTTACTTTCAGATAAATTTATACCACCCGTGAAGCCAGTCAAACCCTACCCCACCAGGCCGCCGACGCGTCCGCCGACACGCCGTCCTTCTAAGCCCGGTAAGTGACCACGTTGTTTCCATTTGTTGTTATTGCTGTTGTTGTTGTCTTTGCAATAGAGACCTTCAGATCGGTGTACGAGTACAAGTACAAGATCGAGGACGAGTAGGAGCCCTCACTTCTCCCTATTGCTGACCAGTTGAAAAGGGTCAGTAAGAGAGATTGGTGTGGAATATGACAATTGAGGGCAAAAGGTTTCGGTTTTAAAAGTCGTTCTCGTACTCCTATATGAAGGTCCCTAATTATTGATATAGCTCATACGCAGATAAGCGTCTGTCAGTAGTCAACTGTTCCCACGCTACTCAATTAAACATTTTCCAATTTATTCCTCAGGACCTGCCCGTGCTCTGGCCATTTATCCTCTCCAATCTCGCACCAGAGGAAAAGACGTCGGTCTCTATGGCAACCCAGCGGGTATTCTAGGCTATGTGAGGCCCGCTGTGGGACCTGATGCACGACCAGGAACGTCATACCAATTCTACGGCCGTAGAAACAGCTTCATCCGATTCCCTAATCGCGGTCGTTTGGACGCGCAGAATTCTATTACCTTACTCGCTTGGCTTTACCCAGAGGGCCCGGGACCAATCTTCAAATATGGCGTCGATTTCTCCGTCAGAAAGGGACGCAGTTTGTCCATGCGAATCATCCCGCGTGGATCACGAAACACCAGAATTCGCCCACTGAGAGCGCGTAGGGTTCTGCGGTATCGTAGATGGCAGTTTGTAGGCGCTACCTATGAAGGGACAACGGGGCTAACAAAGATCTATGTTAACGGAAGGCTTGTTTCTAGTAAGCGGCTGAGAAGAGTTCGTCTTGGTACTAACATTCCTGCAATAATGGGAGTTGGAGGACGCAGATATTTCCGCGGTAGAATCTCTTGTATGCAGGTTTATGGAAGGGCTTTGTCAAGGTGGCAGATCATCAAGCGCAAGACAAGGTGCTTTAGAGGTGGGTTATGACTCTTGTGAATAGTCCCCGGACGTTCAGTGATGTTTCTGTGTAATGTTTACCTGGGATTTGGTTTAGCCAACTATGTCAAATTAAAATGATTTGAAAAGTGATTTTTTGAATTAGCTATGGATCCACAGGGTGATGGGCACACGGTCAATTTTATATTATTTGTCTGTTCTCGTTTAAACTTACTAAAAGCGTACGAGCAACTTGTGTACTGTTTGTGTTCAACTGACAAACCAGCGTAATTACTCCTCTGCGTGTTTTCGTGCTGAATGCCAGTTATTGTGACTTCCTTCTTATTTTGAAAGCAATCCAAACCCTTTTTTGCCATGTTCCGAGCTTAGCTTCTACTTTCATAAAAAGAGGGTATCCCTTTACTCACGTCGATTGTTACAGAAACTTGAAAGTCGCGTCATTGGTGAAAATTTACTTTGTTACTTTCACTAACCTCAGGTCGTTTATTCTGTCACTCTTATTATGTACCTTTATAACATTATCGTGGGAGGCGCGGTGGCCTATGGTTAGCGCGCTCGACTCCGAGTCGAACGGCCCGGGTTCGAGGCCTGGCCGGGGCGCTGCGTTGTGCTGGGCAAGACACTTTACTCTCACAGTGCCTCTCTCCACCCAGGTGTATATGGGTACCGGCGAACTTACTGCTGGGGGGTAACCCTGCGATGGACTAGCATCCCATTCAGGGGGGAGTAGCAATACTCCTAGTCGCATGCTACGGAAACCGGGATAAGCTCCGGTGTATGAGCCTCATGGCTCGGACACAGACTTAACCTTATAACATTGTCGTACATTGCGTTGTAGGAGTGAGGCCACTCCCTGCTCGGCCGAGACCTCGTCCAACACGTCGTCCAACACGACCACGTAAACCCCCAGTTCGGCCTGGTAAGGAAAAAGTAAAAGGATCCGAGAAGGATTCTTGAGTTAATCAATAAGTAAACATTTCTTGCCCTCAGATTAAAGAATGTTTGTTTTGGATGGTTTCCGTCCGATCGATAAAGCACATGGTGAAACCCAAATCGCTTAGCATGCCCGTACTTAGTTAATCATTATCATACTCTTTTTTTTTTTTTTGCTCTTATGTTTTTTTTATCAGTCACATTCATCTGTCCGTACGGAAGAGCGGGACATATATCCCGACCGGATGTCGTAGTTGAAATCTTATCTTTGGCCAAATAATTTCTTGCCAGTCTATACGTGGGCCCCTTTTTAGGTCAACCATAACACTCCACATTACAAGTCATATCCTTTTACTACCAAATATGTGTATCAGTTAAACTAAGCTCACTAAAGTTGACTCAACGCAAATCACACATTAATGTATATTTTTTTTTATTTTAGTTGTTCGTCCTCGAGCACAAGCCGTTTTCCCACTTACCTTACGTACACGTGGCCGCGACATCAGTTTATACAGCAATCCCGCGGGAATCCCGCGAAGCATCAGGTACGTACCAGGCCCTGATCGAAGAGCGAACACTGCAACACGATTCCTTGGTCAAACAAACAGCTACATCGAGTTCCCCAACCGCGGTAGACTGGACACAAAACAGTCCATCACCCTCTTAGCGTGGATCTACCACGAAGGCCGCGCTGGACCCATCTTCAACTACATGCCGAACGGCTGGGGCGTGCACTTTTGGATGATTTCACCTAGGACGCTGTTTGTACGCTTTACGCGCCGTAAAGGACGGCGTTTCACCGCGGCTGTGACAAGTAGGAGAGTCTTACCGCGTCGATGGCAGTTTGTAGGAGCAACGTACGATGGTAGGACTGGAATTGCTAAGTTGTTTGTCAACAGGCGTTTCGTAGCGAGTAGACGCGTCGGAAGAATACGATTGGCCACTAACTATCCCGTCAGGATGGGAGCCCGTGTGGGCGATAAGCGTTACTTCCTTGGTCGCATCTCGTGTATGCAGGTGTATGATCAGCCCTTGACGTCATCGCAGATTCTACGACGCAAAAAGAGATGCTTTACAAAAGGTAACATAAAATACAGACAATTTGCTCGAGAAAAAGAATCATTACGTTTCTTTTCAACTGAAACTGCTGCCATTGGCAATGCCACTGAACAGTTTTATTTTTTATCTATAAATTCGTTCGGAGATATCGTTATTAGCTACAGGAAACTGATTGATTGATCGATTTATTATTTAATTAATTTTTGTAAGTCTGTTCTTTGGAGAAAAAGTCAGACATACAGAGACATTTTTGTTGTTGTTTCAGGCCCTGTAATTGTACCACCAGTAATTCGCCCAGCTGGACCAGGTGACTACTGTTTGTTGTTTGTTTGTTTTTAATTTTCCTTTTTGTACCTCCTGTGTTAATTGAGAATTATTTCCCTAACTAGAACAGAGGCTTATTTATTATGTCTTTATCTAGCCTGGAGCTTTTAAACCTCCGCCCTTTCTCGGCGCTCCCCCTCGCCCGGGCGCTCGCCCCTCCCCCCAAACAGTCCTTTATCAGGGATGGCCGGCGATACTTGAAAAGATTAGCCTAAATGGTCTAAATCAATCTATTGCTCAAGATTTTTTTCTTTATTACTGCAACTTGAATATCCTTGTTGTTTTGTAGCTTAGAATGACCTATTTGCTTTTTTGTTTTGTTTTGAATCGTTTATACCTTAGAAAGATAATTATTTTAAAGTCTCTTTAATTATGAAGGTACTTTCTACAACATAAAATATGAATTAAATATCATGCCGTACCCACTAAAGATGAAGTGATGTCATTAAGCACACCACAAAATAGTACAGCACCAAAAGCCTAAGAACAAGTGTATTGTTAATGTTTTCTATGCATGGTAGGGTTTCAAACAAACGAACCGTTAATTCCTCTAGACGGTCTTCTTATGGCAAACACTAAAGAATACTCTACCATATGACTATGACACATGACACTACTGTTCATGGTTTCATTTCTCCTTTGCTTTACAGTTTGCATTGCCAAGATTGACCTGGCATTCGTAATCGACGCCTCCGGAAGCATCGAGGCCTCGGGCAGAGGAAACTTTAAACGTTGCCTCAATTTCGTCAAAAGATTAGTCGCTTCCTTCAAAATCTCAAGGAAATACACACGCGTCGGGGCTGTTGTGTATTCCAGCAGAGCACGAAAAGTATTTGGCTTCAACAGATATAACAAAAAAAGGCTTCTCATGAAAGCCATTGACCGTATACCGTACTTCCGAAGAGGCACAAGAACGGGCTACGCATTGTCGTATGCTCAGCAGTATCTGTTTAAGCGCAGGAGCAGAAGACGTAAGCCAGTTTTGATCGTGATGACTGACGGGAGATCTGGTGACCGAGTGCGCGGTCGAGCCCTGGCACTACATCGCTCAGGAATCGAGACATTTGCTGTTGGTATCGGCAAGAAGTACGATATCAGACAGCTCATACAAATAGCGTCAACCAAGAGGCATGTTTATGTGGCGAGATTCAGGAATCTACCTAACATTGTGCGGGTGATTAAGTCGAAAGCTTGCAAAGGTATGTTATCTCCAGTTGCGGATCGAGTGGTGCACAGCAGACAAGGAAAAGGGAAGGCAATACGCCCTTTGCTTGCTAGAAAAAGGGGGAGGAAAGGAGCTACGTTAGGCCCTTTCTTGCTCCAATTCGGGAGGGGGACGGGGTGTTGGTCAGCTCTAATGGCTTTTTAAGCAGGGCGCGGCGCACAAATCGTCAATTGGAGTTTTAGAATGGCCGATAGAATGTATGACCGCGTTTAAAATTGACTGTTTTTATTGCTTTCAATTCTGCTTCCTATTATGCTGCAACCAATTATACGTGATTATTTGTTCCTTTGTTAATTTCCTCCTTTGTTCGGGTTTACCTTTTTTAAGAAGTGCCTACGACTAACCCCTTACTATTCTAACAATTGTAATCTGCTTAAACAACACCTACGTAAAACTTTTCACAAACCCTCATATTTATTTCCAACGTTTGTACTTATTGTAACTCCTGATTTTGTTTCAGCTGTTAAACCTACTGCCAGACCCCCAGTGAGGCCTCCAGTCAGACCTACAGCCCGACCAGTGCGACCAGTAAAACCCCCTCGTAAGTTCGGCTTAGTTTTTTGCACGGCAAAATCAGTTTAATTGTTTTTACTTCAAAAACCTTAGCGATAATAAAGTCCTGCATGAATAAGACGAGAAAAGTTCCTCAAACGTTCAATCCGTAGCGTTTTTTCATAACTCGAGTACCGAGAAAATGATGATAAAATGAATAATAGGTATCGTACTACTTTGGATATCGTCCGCTGATTTGTCTCCTAATTTTTTTCACCGAGGTGTGAGACTGTAAACATTTTGGTCATTAAAGACATTTTTCATGTCAATTCCCATCAATTGCACTAATTCTTACCTGTGAACTATGAAAGGATCACTTTGAAATTTTTGTACTTAAGAATTGAAAGTAACACACAAAATGTTAGTAAAGTAACAATTGAGAAGCGTTCATTCGCCTGATCACTAATTTGAAAATGCTTTTCTTATAAACCACGAAAACGTACGCTCTATATACTTGTACACAAGAATATCTATGAAGATTTATTTCCTTTTTGTTAAACTTTTGAAGTTCAAACGTTTTGCAGCTATCACGTTTTCACTGTTTTGATTCGATGATAAGCATCAGTTTTCCCGCCATTTTCAGGTCCCGCACGCGCCTCTGCCGTGTACCCTCTGACGTCACGAACACTTGGTCGCGACGTCAGTTTGTTTGGAAATCCGCCAGGAATCCCCAAAAACGTAAGACTTGCTCCAGGCCCCGATAAGAAACCGTATGGCTCCTATCAGTTCTTTGGTCGGTCAAACAGTTTCATCGAATTCCCAAATCGAGGCAAGATAGACACTAAGCGCTCCATCACTCTCTTGGCGTGGATCTACCACACAGGACGCGCGGGACCCATCTTCAACTACATGCCTAACGGCTGGGGTGTACACTTTTGGATGATTTCACCGAGAACGCTATTCGTGCGGTTTACGCGCCGTGGAAGACGCCGCTTCACCAAAGCGGTGGTAAGCAGGAGAGTCGCACCCAGACGGTGGCAGTTTGTCGGTGCAACGTACAACGGGCGAACAGGGCGAGCGAAGTTGTTTGTTAATCGAAGGTTCACAGCGAGTAAATACATCGGGAGGATAAGACTCGCGACAAACTACCCGGTAAGAATGGGTGCTCGTATTGGTGACAGAAGGTATTTCCGAGGACGAATTTCGTGTATGCAGGTGTATGATCAGGCCCTAAAAGCAAGACAGATCCTGCGCCGAAAGAGGAGATGCTTTAGGAAAGGTATGCATCGATTGTTAAATATTTCTTAAAATACGTACGTATAAACGGGCATTTCAACGTCTTTTAAGTTTGATCCGTTCTGCTAATCTTACTATGTTGGTACACTGTGGCGACGAAACATAGCAGTTTGAACGAGCTATGGTTCGTTCTTTAAGCAGACAGCCGTGATGCGTACGCGCCTTAGTCTAGCAGCCGCGTTTTGGCGCGATAATCAAGTAGCTTTCCTTCTAAACGTTACATTACTTTCTTTTCTTCTTTAACTTTTTTCTAAAATGTCCATGATTTCCTTGGATATCTAGATGTTCCAAGTGACACAAACTTATCACAGCGGACAAATCTACCTTTTTTCCTTTAAACAGGTAAAGTCGTCATCCCTGGTGTTCCAAGTGTTCCAATTCGTCCGGCTGGAAAAGGTATTTTTATATCTTAAAATTCAATTCTCTGTCTTATAACGATGACTTTCGTAAGTAAGGTGGGCACTCATAATTAGTTATCTTTGAACTCTGTGCGTTCTGATTAGGTTCTTAAACGCATTTCCCAGTTTTGTTTAACTTTTCCCGTGGCTATTTAATGGGATGACAAAAAGCTAAGCAACCAGTACCCACGTAACTGAAATTATAATTGGAAGCAGCTCGATATACATCAAGTTGAAATTTTCTTGAGGATATTTTAACGTATTTTTTCGATAATTATAACTAATCGTACCTTTTTGGTACGCTTCGGCGGCATATCAGGCGAGTTTGGTCTAGCGATGGTTCGTATTTTGGCGAGACGCAGTCGAGCCAAAATACCCATGGCGAGACCAAACGAGCCTGATATGCCGCCGAAGCGTACCAAAAACGGACGATTAGGTATTTACCGTACTCAAATTCAGCCAAAAAATTCAGTTATATTTATCGCTCTGTTGAAGCCATGCTTGCAAGGTACGAACTGCAAATTGTGTTGACTTGGTCTTCAACACTTTTACCAAGTTCCTCCTTTGCCTTTTTTCCACTCGTTTGTTAAGTTTCATTCTCTAATTTTCAAAAACAAAATTAAGCGAGAAATTTGGAAATTCCGACTCCATTTTTTTAAGTCTGAATGTCTCAGTACTCGTCGGCAAACATCGCGAAATTGGCGAGCGCGCTCAAGTTTAGTTTTGGCGGGAATGTTTTTCTCTTTTTGTGACCGCTAAATACTGCTAAATTTAAATTACGAAGTTTTGTTTTATTAATAAAACCTCTTTTCAATTCACTGTACAGTAACAATACTTAACTTCAAAGTGACCGTGATATGGTGGCATATCAGGTCAGTGACTTGATATCGTAGGATATCAGGACAGTAGATCGCGCTTCTGATTGGCTACTTGCGAATTTTGGTACGGTAACTTAAATAAACATACATTCTTCAGGGCCTTAACTAGCTAGAGGCAAGACGAGGCACTTGCCTCGTCAAGATTTTTACCCAAAATTAAAAACAAAATATGTTTTGTTGGGAAAATAATCTCCAGTTGAACAAGAATGATTTTTCTTAAGAAATGCCTCTTGAAAAATGTCTCCTGAAAGAGTTTCAGAGCTTCTCGATTTCAAAAGGTTTTTGGAGGGCATACCCCACGAACCCCCTAGCAAGATCTTGCCTCGTCTATGGTAAAGGTTTGGTTACGGCCTTGTTCTTTCGTTTTTTCCTGTTATAAAAACGGTTGGTGAAGTTGTTATAAAGGCTGTTTTGCCAGTTACGAGAGGGTTAAAACAAAACTAGGACTCGTGCTTCTAGAAAACGATGTGCGCAAATAAATTTATTTCTCTTTAACTAACTACTGGTGGATGTCTATTTCTTTACAGTTTGCCAAGCCAAGCTCGACATGGTTTTCGTCATTGACGGTTCCGGAAGCATCGAGGCCTATGGCAAAGGAAATTTTAAACGCTGTCTCAACTTTGTAAAAAGAATGGTCGTTTCCTTCAAGATCTCCAAACGATTTACTCGTGTTGGCGTAGTGCTTTTCTCATTCCGTCCTCGACTTATATTTAGCTTCAATACCTACAGTAGGAAGCGAGATATACTGAGAGCTATCGACAAAATTAGATACCCAAGAGGAGGCACTAAAACAGGGCTAGCTATGTCCTATGCCCAGCGGGTTCTGTTTAGGCGCAGGCGCGGTAGCCGAAAGCAGGTGATGATCGTGATGACAGATGGTCGTTCCCAGGACCGCGTGAGCGGAGCTGCCCGCGCGCTGAAGAGAAAGAGCGTGGAGTTATTTGCAGTTGGTATTGGCAAGCGATACAATATCAAGCAACTGTTCCAGATAGCATCATCGCGAAGACATGTTTACACGGCTGGATTTAAGAATTTGCCGTCTATCGTCAGGGTTATTAAGACCAAGGCGTGCTCAGGTAACAGACCTTTTTTTGTAAACTGTTTTTTTTTTACCCTTTTATAACTTGTGCATCTATATATCAACCCTTTTATGAATAAGGGGGGTAAGGTGGTTTTCAACGAGGTTGTGAATTGAGGGAAAAAGGAAACCTGATAGAGGTACAACTTATCTGATTGTGATGAATAATGAGTTGGATATGAGGTATAAATTATGATAATTATGATAGTAAACAATAGTGTTAAAAGTTTTCGTTGAAACCCTTTTCTTTATAAGGAAGATCGACATTTAATTTGTCCTTGCGATATCAATAAATAGTCAAGCACATAGGTGATGTAAACAAAGCAAATGAACAACATGAAGATGTGGTCTTGTTTTACCCTTTAATTCTTAGAATGTAGTTATGGATGATAATCAGAAAAAAATAGATTTAACTTTTTGATCTTATCGTTGTTTTTAAGGTGCTGTCAAACCAAGCAAACCAGGAAAACCTTCTCGTCCAGCTCGTAAGTAACAAAACTTTCTTGAAATACAAGATTTAACTTCTTTTCCACAATGTCATTTCTTTTGGTGTTTTATATACACCGAAAATTTGCTTCTAGCAGGTGAGATGTCGCAGCCATAGGCCCGTTAAGTCTGGCCTGTGAAAACTCATTATTATAGCTTAGAGTACTCTTAGAGTTACTCTTAGAGTACTCTAAGACTCACAACGAGTCTCTCGTAGCTCAGTTGGTTAGAGCGCCCAACCGGTATCTGGGAGGCCATGGGTTCGATTCCCGTCGGGGACTCAGAATTTTTCTTTGTCCCATGCTCGTGTCATGTAGAACATCTTATCTTTATTATTTATTACCGAGCTTAAAAAAAAAAAAAAATTACCATCTTTATTATTTACTAATAAACTTGTAGCTGTATTGATTTTAATAGCAGTGAAGAATTGCTACTGAACATACGGGTTGAAATGTCTAGGGACATGGGGACAAAATCCCAGGTTGAACGCACTCACAATTAGGCCTTCGCTTCTCTTCTATATAAGAATATTCAGAGTTTACCGTTATTTCAGTCCTTGAGAACAATCGCTGTCACTCACAAATGCACGAGATAAGCTTATGGAGCCCAGCTTCATTAAAGGTTCTTTTTAGAACTGTGCACAACTGTTTTCCTGTTTTCCAGCCCTTTACTAACAATCTCATTTTGGAGTGGGCTATCAAAATTAATCTCGTTTGCCTAAAGGGGATTCCACAAAAATCCTTTAAAAAAATTAAGTAGCTATTGACTTCCCAGAGTATAAATACGAGTGATATAACATAATGAATCCTATAAAAGTGGACTCATGTTCTTCTTTTCCAAAGGTTATGTGCGTGCCATGGCGCTGTATCCATTGTCATATCGAACTAAGGGAAGAGACATCGGCGTGTTCTCCAATCCATCTGGAAGACTGGGCAATGTCAGACAGGCCCCAGGTCCGGACGGACGTCCCATGACTGCAACGCAGTTCTTGGGAAAACCAAACAGCTTCATCGAGTTCCCTAACAAGGGAAAGCTGGACACGAAGCGATCTATTACCCTTTTGGCTTGGATCTACAACGAGGGAAGTGCCGGTCCTATTTTTAACTACATGCCGAACGGCTGGGGTGTTCATCTCTGGATGACCTCTCCTGTCACGCTGTTTGTTCGTTTCACGCGTCGACGAAGACGGCGCTTCACCCCTCACGTTCAATACCGCGGCGTTGCACGAAGACGCTGGCAATACGTGGGCGCTACATACGATGAAAGGACAGGTATTGCTAAATTGTATCTTAACAGCAGAATGGTTGCAAGAAAGCGCATTGGAAGGTTTAGGTTAGCAACGAATTATCCAGTCAGAATGGGTGCAAGGGTTGGTGATAGTCGCTTCTTCCGAGGAAGGATTTCATGTATGCAGGTGTACGGCGTGGCTTTGAATTCCAGGCAGATTGCAGCTCGAAAAAGGAGGTGCTTCTTGAAAGGTAAATCTTAAGTTGAAATAAAGGACCCGCGGGGGAAGAAAAACTTTTAAGGAACGATTGCAAGTCTGACTACGTACATGTGTATAACAAGACAATAGGGCTCTTATAGTTATCAAATACCTTCTTTTTTACCTTACCTTTAGTAAAAATAGACAAACGCGGCCCGTTAGCATCATTAGTGTCCTGAACCGGTTAAACTTAAAGGCAAAATGAATGTTATTTATTATTTCTGTTATAATTGTTTTTTTTATTATTTCTTAGGTCCGTTAACACCCGGTCGACCAGTCGTTCCCGGTGGAGTACCATTCCGTCCAGGAAAACCGAGTAAGTATCAAAAGAAGCATAAGGAATCATTCTCGGGTCATTAGGTAACCTTGTTTCTCTAGATGGTACTAATCTCGATTATATATTGCTTCTCACATCGTCATCAACGACTACAATTAGAAAAAAATTAAAGCACTCAACACTCGCTTCGCGATTATCCTCTTACTCTTACTCTCGTACTTCCATTTCTTCTCAGTGTGCAAAGCTAAGGTTGATATTGGCTTCCTCGTCGACGCCTCGGGCAGCATAGAGATGTACGGTAAAGGCAATTACCAGCGCCTCAAAGACTTCGTCAAGGAGGTGGCGGGAAGCTTTGTTATTTCCAGACACGGGACACATGTCGGCGTGGTCGTATTCGCCACCAGACCTGAGCCTGTGTTCCAGTTCAACACTTACTACTCCCGGCGTGGAGTCATGAACGCTGTTCAAAAGATCCCCTATATCAACGGCGGAACCCGGGCCGGTTTGGCCATCAGAAGGGCTACCCGGTACTTGTTCCAGCCCCACCCCCACCCCGGACGGAAGAAGGTCTTGATTGTCATGACCGATGGTATTTCGTACGATGACGTCATCGTCCCGTCCCGGAGGCTTCGTCGTACAGGTGTCTCCATATATGCGCTCGGAATTGGTCTTAAGTATAGTCGACGGCAGTTAGGCAAGATT
This sequence comes from Oculina patagonica, assembly GCF_052425735.1. Classification (NCBI taxonomy): domain Eukaryota; kingdom Metazoa; phylum Cnidaria; class Anthozoa; order Scleractinia; family Oculinidae; genus Oculina; species Oculina patagonica. The sequence goes on from NC_135760.1 coordinate 19,662,344, forward strand.
GCGGGAACTCCCAGGCATGTTTTCACCTCTAAGTTTGCGACTCTGCGAACTGCTGCACGTAAAATCGTGAGCCGTATATGCTCAGGTAAGACGACTTAAACAATATACACTTAAAAGTCTGGGCTTTGTTCCCTCAGGAAACAGTTAGTTTTGTTTTCCCGAAAGTCTTGATGTTTCCTCAAACTTTCCCACTGTGTTTCACGGACTTTCGAAGAACTAGGGACAAATTTCCTGGAACAGCCGAGAAGTGAGCTTCAAAAACATCACGCCACAATCACGCCACCGGCCTTGGTCACGTTTTGATCACGTGCTTTTTCTGGTTGTTGATCACGTTCAGGTCAATGTATCCCGATCATGATACATTTGATGGAAATGTTTCCCGATCGGGATACATCTAAATTTATGCAAGGACACGTGATCACGAATAAGCCAATGAGAATCGTCTTAAGAGCAAGAGAAACTGCAGATGTATAACAATTCCGATTGTTAAAAGCTTTATTAAGTTGTAACCCAGAATAAGTGTCAAAATTCAATTTGTAGTAAAAACCGAATCATACTTGTCAATCTTAATTCTTTTATTTGGCTTGCAAACTATATTTAAATCACGTACGGTAAAAGCGTAACAACAATTATATCGCCAAGATTGTGCTTGCTGCCAGCGCTGTATTCAACTTTCTCTTCCGCGCGAAGGATTGAGATTGTTGTTACAACTGACGTAACCAGTCGACCTCTTACATAGATTTGGCGAAGGGATTTTCATACATACAAGTTTATATTCAAATTCCAAAAAAACATGAATTTGAAAAGGGAGTTATTTTATATTTCCAGCGTTAGGACGCAGTAACTATTGTTTTGTTTTTTTTTGGGGTCCTTGTTATACTACTGGTGTCTTATTCTTGTTTTGTTTGTTGCCCAGAACCAGGAGCCAAAATTGTAAAACCGGTTGGTCCGAAACCTGTGAAGCCACGCCAACCAGGTAAATATGGTTGTTTATCATTTATTGTTAATAATAATAATAATAATAATAATAATAATAATAATAATAATAATAATAATAATAATAATAATAATATTTAAGATTTCTATGGCGCAAATTAACATGTAAATATGACCAAATGCGCCTTACAAATATATAGAAAAAAAATAAAAAATAAAAATACTTAAAATATAAGAGTTTTAAAAACTAGCTATTTACAATAATGTACATATGACTAAAAAATACCAAGAATATAAGAGATATAAAACTATTTTACAGTAATGTACATATGACTAAAAAAAAGATTAAAAAGCCTAAAAATATAATTAATAGATAATAAAAATGATCTTACTCATACGCTTTCCTAAGCGTTGTAAGTTATATGTAGCTATAGAAATTAAAAATGGGATACTTACTAGCATGGATGATAAGATGATATTTTAGAATTGTTAGAAAGGAGTCTGGAATGCAAGAACATGAGTAATCTATATACCGTAGAAAAACCTGACCGTATTCGTGATTTTAACAAAGCCTTCCTATTTTCTCTTACACCAAGTGCGTGCCGTGGCCATTTATCCTCTGAACGGCGGAGTGAAAGGACGTGACATCAGCTTGAGTAAGAACCCGACTGCTATCTTGAGCAACGTTAGGACCGCGCCAGGACCTGACAGAACACGTGACGGCTCGTACCAGTTCCTAGGTAAATCCAACAGCTTTGTACAGTTTCCAAATCGCGGGAAGCTGGACACAAGACGCTCCATCACTCTTATGACGTGGATCTATCACCAAGGACGCGCGGGACCCATCTTCAACTACATGCCGAACGGCTGGGGCGTGCACTTCTGGATGATTTCACCGAGAACGCTGTTTGCGCGGTTTACGCGTCGAAGAGGACGCCGTTTTACCAAGGCGGTGATAAGCAGGAGAGTCACACCTAATCGATGGCAGCTCGTTGCTGCGACGTACGACGGAAGATCAGGACAAGCTAGGCTGTTTGTCCAGAATCGCTTTGTGACACAAAAGTATATTGGAAAGATACGATTGGCTACCAACTACCCCGTTAGAATGGGAGCACGACTTGGCGATTCGCGGTTCTTCTTTGGACGCATCTCGTGTATGCAGGTCTATCCAATGGCACTAACAAGAAGACAGATACTAGCGCGCAAGACCAGATGCTTCAGAAAAGGTCAGAAAAATTTACTAATTATTATATTATTATGGCTAAATCCGGCGCTGACTCCAGTACTAGTACAACTACGAGTACGACACTTGATTGCAAGCTTTTAGAGAAATATTAGAGTGATTTTACTAAACCCGTGAAAGAGTTACCTGCATTACGCTTTCAGACACTATTAGGCACTAATTCCATTGTTTTCTTCTCTTTTAGTTTTGACTACGTCTATTGCGCACTAACTGTTAAATATTGAATTGTTTCACGGGTTAAATGGAATCACTCTAAGAAAATTTGTAAGCCTTCTACTGTTTGTTCACAGCATTATGGACGAGGATGAGTTTGTCGTGATCGTAAAAGTATGAGCTTAACTCGCCTTTACTGAGAGATAACTTGTTCTCCTGTTTTTGTCTACTATACAACTGTGACAGTTTCTCGTAGTAAAATGAGGTCCGCCACTGTATTTTCCCCCGCAAAAATTACACTCTTTCATACGGTACAAGCGCGATCTTACCGTTCCTAAATCTCGTGCTCATGGTCATACTTACACTAGCACCTTAACGTTTCCATTTACGGATCCTAAGAAACGCAATGTCAAAGCAAAATCACTTTCGACATTGATCAAACCACACTACACTGTTGTAAAAACATAGGTAGTCCATGTTAAGTTTCCCATTTGTACTTTAACTAAGGCTATTTTTTTTTTCAGTTCGACCCCGTCCAAGACCACGTCCAAGACCTAGACCTAGACCAGGACCAAGACCGAGACCCGGCCCTAGACCCCGGCCTTCTATTCCTGGTGGACGAGGTAAGAATCTTTTGTCATAAGCGTTCTGCTTTTCTCGGGGCAAAGTTTCAGTTACCAATCTTGGTCTAAAATCAATCAAATTTTAATCGCCGAAAAACATGAGCAATTAAGCTATTTATTTATTAATTAAGCTATTTATTCGTGGCTTCCTGCTCTTCATTAAACAATTTGTTCGCCTTTTTAAAACGCCCGGAGGAGGTACTCCCTTATAAAAGGTGTATAGCTATGTGCAGAGCGGAAAGGTATGGTTTTGAGCTGTTTTGAAAAAAAAAGCGTACAGATGTTTGTCAATATGTTCTGAGTTGGGGTATGGTTTGTGCACTTTGTTCAGCAATTAGGTATAATTTTTAGAAGAAACTATTCAGTTTTTTAATTGTTATTCATTTCTTGAGAGGTGTGATCTATTAACAATAGGAACTTGAAACACTTTTCAAATGTTAACACAAACCGTAGCAGTTTTTGGGTAGAGTTTTCTTTGAAATTTGATTTTTGGGTCAGGTTTCGCATATTGTGGTCGGAAATAGGGTAAGGATTTCAAGAAGGGCGCTGCACACCTTCAGTAGCTGTAACTGACAAATAAATGTTTAATTTTCTTTCTAGTTTGTCGAGCTCAAATTGACTTGGCTTTCGTCGTCGACGGCTCGGGCAGCATCGAGGCTTACGGCAGAGGAAACTTCAAGCGATGTCTCCGCTTCATCAAAAACATGGTTCGTTCGTTCACGATATCAAGACGTTACGTACGCGTCGGCATCGTTCTTTACTCCTCGCGATCACAACTCGTACTCAATTACAATCAAAACCGTGGCGTTAATAGTATACTCCGGACCATTGACAGAATCAGATACCCCAGAGGAGGGACCAGAACAGGGGCAGCGATCTCCTACGCTTACTCCCGCCTTCTCCGTGTCTCTAGAAGAGGACGGTCGAAGGTCTTGATTGTAATGACCGATGGTCGCTCACAGGATAACGTGAGGCGGCCTTCTAGCCTACTGCGCAGACGCGGCGTCAAGATATTTTCTCTTGGAATCGGTAAACGATACAACATGAAACAGCTGTTGCAGATGTCTGGTAGTCGTCGAAATGTCTTTACAGCTGACTTCCGTAACCTTGGATCCGTGGTCCGGGCTATCAAACAGAAGGCTTGTAAAGGTAAAGAATGCGGAAAAGGAAGAAAGATATCCTGTTTGAGTATTAGTTAAATCGCAAGTCATGGGTATAAACTGAAAATGGTGCAATTAGAAGTATCAAATTGCTCGTCGAATAGAGATTTCTTTGACACAGGATCCGTAGCAACCTTGTGTTACATGTGCTATTGTTTCGATGCCAGTTATCTGCCAAGCACAAGTGCAACTTCATGCGTTGCTCTGCATAAAACGCATGTACCTTGTTCTATACCTCGGAGCTTCAATTGTGGCCTTCGTCTTTTTATCTCCCTCTGTAAAGGCTATAAATCAGACTATAAGGTCAAAAGGGTGTTGTGAGTCAAAAACAAATTTTAGTTACGCTCGACGCTGTTGTGCTCAGCAGTGAAAAAAATCAACGAGTTTACCTTTTCACTTCTGAACATAAAGAGAAAGCATTATTTTGTTGTTGTTGTTTGTTTAATGAAAGCGTCATTTTATTTTTCAGCTGCGAAGCCAACTAGGCCAACGAAACCTGGGAAACCTGCTCGTATGTATTTAATTATATTTACCTTTTTCCTTATTATTCTTTCTGATCTGTAGTTTTATTTGCTCCGTGTTTTTGATGCAATTGTTATCGTTACTTACTAGAAAGGGTAGATGGATCGTTTGTATACTTCTCTTATCCTGTGTCTAAATTTCATTTTTCTCCAACAGCCGTTGGTCGCGCTGGTGCAGTGTATCCGCTCAGTTCCTCCACACGAGGTAGAGACGTTAGCACCAATGGCAACCCGCCAGGAAGACGGGGCTACGTCAGGAACACGCGAGGTCCTGACGGCGTGCCAGGGACGGCAACGACGTTTTACGGTCGCGCAAACAGCTACATCGAGTTCCCGAACCGCGGCAGACTGGATACGAGGCGATCCATCACGCTCGTTGCGTGGATTAAACATCAAGGACGCGCGGGACCCATCTTCAACTACATGCGAAACGGATGGGGCGTGCACTTTTGGATGGTTTCACCAAGAACGCTGTTTGCACGCTTTACGCGTCGAAGAGGACGGCGTTTCACACCCGCGGTAACTAGTCGCAAAGTTAGGTATCGAGCTTGGGAGTACGTCGGTGCAACCTACGATTACCGGACTGGAATCGCTCGACTGTTCGTTAGAAACAGATTTGTTGCTTCACGGCGTATCGGGCGCGTAAGACTGGCCACTAATTACCCGGTGAGAATGGGCGCCAGAGTTGGAGATAGGAGGTACTTCCGTGGAAGCATTTCCTGTATGCAAGTGTACAAGAAGGCTTTGACTGCCGGGCAGATCGTTGCAAGGCGAACGAGGTGCTTTAAGAGAGGTATGGAGTTTTGGATTTTAGAGTAAACTTGTGTTTATAATCTTGGATTTGTCTTTCTCTGCGTTTTGTTGTTGTTGTTGATGATGTTTTCTTTGTTTGTTTGTCTGTTTTTTGTTTGTTTGTTTGTTTTGCGCTGCATGTATAGAAGAAACAAGGATACGATCGAGTAAGTCATGGAATTTAAGTTTGGGTCATGGAAAGTCATGGAAAATGTACTGATTGTACGAAATAAATTAGGCAGTTTTTTTGTGAAGAAAAAGGTAATAACGTACCCGAATTTTAGATAATTTTTAACATTTTCAAGAAAATGGTCAAATTTAGGTCATGGAAAACTTTGAAACTTATGGAAATGGTCATGAAATGTCTGGAATTTCAAATGATCAAAAGAGTACGAACCCTGAAATTCTACATTGATACGAGTACTGCATCGTGACAATTCGCGTTGGTTATTTCATTTCATTGATCAGTAATGTAGCAGCTCTCCTAAGCTTGTAATTCTACTGGTCCGCTAGTGTAGCAGTCACTATTGTTTTAGGGGGGTGGGAACTAGGGGAGTTATTGCTGTTGTTTGTTAATTTTTTTTCTCGAGAGGGAGTGAGGCATTAAGTGAGATCATTGCCAGAGCTACGCCCCAACTCATTCCATTTTGTTTCTTACAAAGTAGCACGATTTAATTGACTGATCCTCAGATTTTTCTATACCTTCAAGTTTCTCCATTTTGGTAAAACGTACGTCAGTGCCATACATTTTACAACAAACAGCTATGAGTTTCAAAAAGCAGGTTGCAACACTTTTATTAAAGTGACAACAACATGCAGAAGTAACAAAACTATTCGACTTTACTAAAATATCAAATAAATTGAATAATCTTCTTTCTTTCTTTTGATGTGTTATAGTTCCACGTCCTCGACCCAGACCTAGGCCCAGACCACGACCAAGACCCAGACCTAGGCCCAGACCTAGGCCCATCCGTCCCCACCCTGGTGGAAAAGGTATCTCTGGATGAATGTGCTTATTAATAAATCTGCATGTAATTACCTTACATGATTTTTCTTGATTTTGTTTGACAGCTCAGACGAAGCCCAATTTTTCCCGATTTTCCTTTGTAAGAATTTAAAACGTCCGTCCTTGGCTATTAGATCCTTATTGCTTACCCCTCTTAGTGACACTTACGAATAAATCCATTAGGGTGCGCCTACTTGATAACATGTGTCGCTTATTTGAAACTTCTTCTTTAATTTGTCCTCCAGTTTGCCGAGCCAGAATCGATCTAGCTTTCGTCATCGACGCTTCCGGAAGTGTTGGGCGTGGAAACTTCCGTCGTTGCTTAGCTTTTATCCAAAACATGGCGCGTGTCTTCTCCATCTCTAGAAGCTACACCCGTTTCGCTGTCGTACTTTATTCGTCGCGTCCTTCCAAGATTTTCGGCTTCAATCGTTACACCAATCGACGCTCTCTGCTTCGAGCGATCAGCCGCATTAGGTACACAGGTGGAGGGACCAAAACGGGATACGCCCTGTCGTACACCTACCAGAGGGTCCTACGCTCTAGCAGGCGAAAGAACAAGGTCCTGATTGTCATGACCGATGGCCGATCGTACGACAATGTAGTGCGCCCTGCTGTCTCGATTCGGCGCAGAGGTATACGAATACTGTCGTTTGGAGTCGGCAAGCGTTACAGCATGAGACAACTACTGCAGATGTCAGCTAACAGACGCAATGTGTTTACTGCTGATTTTAAGAACTTAGGATCTGCCATCAGAATTATCAAGAGGAGGGCTTGTGCAGGTAGTCAACTTATATATAGCTGCAGTAAATATCTTTCTATTTGTTTAGTTTGTAAGGTCGACGTACAATGAGCGCCAAAAGTGTTGAGACACTGCGTATTCTGAGTACCTTGGACAAATTTTGCACCTTTGCCCCACACTCCTTCGATATTACCCCCTCCCGCCACCGAAACAACAATTTGCAATCTGCAGTACTTGCTTCATTTGTGTATAACACTGAAAAGGGGGAGGGGGTAGTTGAAAATCTTCACCGGATTTAAAGTGGAAGAAAGACGATATTGAAATTAGCACTCATTTTAAGTAACTGTCTCAATTACTGTTTGACGCTTATTGTAGGTTGATATGAGTCATGGCGAGACCAAAGGACGAATCGAAACTCATAAAAATGCATAGCGATACTACACATCAAATTAGAAACCCTGTTCTATTATCCAACCTCTCTCTTTCTCGAAATCAAGACGTTGGACAGTTTTTTTACGCAGTGCGAGGCTTGAGGAGTAAGTCGACTCTAAAAAAATTAACTCACCTCTTACGCGTTGTAATATAAGAACAAAAACTAAAAGATGTAATGCACTGTATTTTATCAATTTTTCACTCTATCGTTTCTGTTTTAGCCGGAAAACCACGACCACCTAGACCACCTCGACCATCAAAACCAGTAGGTAAGTGTACAGAATAACAAGTGTTGTTGTTTTAGTGCAAGCAACTGTATTTCCGTATGCTTTCAGCCTTTCTCTTCCTAATAGGACATGGCGCTTTAATATCTTGAACAGTCAGATACAATCCAAAACTTCCACCACCCATCCACCCTACCTCGCCGCCCTCCGTCTCCCTTCGAGATTTTATATTAAATGGGTTCGTGCCTTAGGGGTCCAACGCAGTGATTTGCTCTAGATTATTTTGAGTAAGACCTGTTCTTCTTGTTTGACCGTTTTGGCTCTAATTTCCCATTCAGCTATAAGAAGAGCTATGGCTGTGTATCCGCTGAACCGTAACACCAAAGGAAGAGACATCAGCTTCTCAAGAAATCCCCAAGGAAGACCAGGACGAGTCAGGTACGCCCCTGGTCCTGACAACTCACCAGGCGGCTCAATAGAATTCTACGGCCGCAGCAGTAGCTACGTAGAGTTCCCTAACCGAGGAAAAATCGATACTAGGCGCTCCATAACTCTTCTAGCGTGGATCTACCACTCTGGCCGAGCTGGACCCATCTTCAACTACATGCCAAACGGTTGGGGTGTGCACTTCTGGATGGTTTCTCCAAAAAAATTGTTTGCACGATTCACGCGCCGAAGAGGAAGGCGTTTCACTCATGCAGTTACCAGTCGAACCGTCCAACCGAGAAAATGGCAGTTTGTTGGTGCCACATACAGCTACAGAACCGGTATAGCTCGATTGTTCGTCAACTCGAGGTTTGTAGCGGCCAAACGCGTTGGGCGATTCAAACTGGCGACCAACTACCCGGTCAGGATGGGAGCACGGGTTGGAGATAGAAGATACTTCAAAGGACGAATCTCCTGTTTGCAGGTTTACAACCAAGCCCTGAACAGAAATCAAATTTTGGTTCGTCAAAAGAGATGTTTTAGAGCAGGTAATAATTTCTTTCTAGCAGGTACAAGAATTTCACATCAGTGACCAGGTTTTTGGGCCAAGTGTTAGGAAACACGGAAAGGCACTTTGAAAAGACCAGCCTTTTCATTGTCTATGGCATATCAATTGAATTTATCAATTAAAGTTGTCGTACAATTTTCTTCAGTATTAGAGCCATTTTCACTTGAGTGTCGAAAGTAATTTGCGTTTACTTTGGTTTTGCATTGTTACACTCAGTAATTGGCTTAAAAAACTCGCGCCACTTTCTTAACCAATCATAAGTAAAACCAAAACCAATCGCAAGTAAAACCAAAGCCAATCGTGACTTGCTCGCGCAAGTTTTTCCGCGCTTCGCGTAATTGCTTTCAGTTTTGATTGGACAATGGATTGCTCTGCGTCCTTTATGATTGGCTAGAGTAATTACTTTGGTTTTAGTTTTACGACGCTCAATTGAAAACCGCTCTAACCGTGCAATATTAATTCTTCTTTCATACATGTTTTCAAATTTAAAAATTAAACAAAATGTCTTTTGATTGTTTTTCGTGAAATTTTTTAAACGTCAGTCAAGGCTGAGAAATATTTTGTATCACAAAAAATAAACTTTGTATGGCTGTTTTGATGTTCCTAAAATGACGTCTTTCAGTTTTTTTTAAATTTCGTTTGTTTTATCTTCTTAATCACAATTTATCTAATTCTAACCTTGTGATGTCTCTTCTCTGTTTTGTCCCAGTGAGACCCAAGCCTAGACCAGTTAGACCTAAGCCAAAACCAGTTAGGCCTGTAAGACCAGTCAGACCAGTTAGACCTAAAGGTTAGTGTTTGTTTGTTTGTTTGTTTGTTTGTTTGTTTGTTTGTTTTTATGACTTTGCTCGATTGGTTGACAGAATCTTCTTTACATCGCGTTTGTCAGTTGTGATTGATAGATTTTGATCCATTTTCTTTGTTCCTGTTTTTCACGATTCGTTGACTGTCGCCATGATTATTTTTGACGCTAGAGAAAAACGCAATCTTCAGTTGGGTTTTGAATTTCAGAGTTCGCGTGTAATTAAAAAGACATAACACAGATATTTTTGAGCTGCGTCATCAGCACGGAGTTATCGGGTCGATTTTGAGACATCTTTTGACCGGGGAAAAAATGGGAAAGAAGGAAGCCCACATAAACTCAGGCAACATGTGGTCTTCTTTATTTGTTAGTTGTTGTTGTTGTTTTTCTAACCTATTAAAGTCGTTGCAAGAAGAACCACAACGTTACTACATGCCGTATGTTCCGAATATAACTTGCTGTTTCTTTCTTTTTTGTTAGTTAAAACTCAAGCTGTCGCCATTTTCCCGCTTAATGGAGCCACGAAGAGCAAAGATGTCAGTACCCGTAGCAATGCGCGTGGAATAACCGTTAACGTCCGCACCGCGCCTGGACCAGACGGCACACGTGACGGCTCGTACCAGTTCTACGGAAGAAGCAACAGTTACATCCTCTTCCCCAACCGAGGTGGCTTAGACACCAAGCATTCTATTACTCTCTTAGCGTGGATCTTACACCAGGGACGCGCAGGACCCATCTTCAACTACATGCCGAACGGCTGGGGCGTTCACTTCTGGATGATTACCCCAAGAACGCTATTTGTACGGTTCACGCGTCGAAGAGGACGGCGTTTCACAGCGGCGGTTGTAAGCAGGAGTGTCACACCTGGACGATGGCAGTTTGTTGGTGCAACTTACAACGGACGAACAGGGCGAGCGAAGTTGTTTGTCAATGGAAGGTTCACAGCAAGGAAGTACATCGGTAGAATACGGTTGGCGACTAACTACCCGGTGAGAATGGGAGCTCGTATCGGTGACGGGAGATACTTCCGAGGACGAATCTCCTGTATGCAGGTGTACAATGGTGCTTTGTCCCGCCGACAAATCATTTCCAAGAAACGACGATGCTTTAGAAAAAGTAAGTTATGATCAAATTGTAGTTGTTTTTGTTGCTGTTAGACTGATGACAGAAAAATGTTTTTGAAACCTCAAAATTGAAGTTTATTTTTGAGCTGGACATTACCCATTCTCGTCCCCAGGGCCGCTTGTCTCTCTTAGCCGGCAAAGCCTGGGGCACGAGAAACAAGTGGCTCTGGGAACACATGATTTGATTGGCCGGATTTGAACAAAAGTACTTTAAATTTAGCGAATCAAATCAACCGTTTTAAAATCCCTTTGTTGTTATAGCTTTTAGTACGGTTTTTTTTTTGCTTGGCTAGATTTAAACTTTCTTTGTTAAAATGTAGTCAATCGAATCATGTGTCCCTAGAGCCACTTGTTTCTCGTGCCCCACGCTTTGCTGGCTAAGAGGGACGAGCGGCTCTGGAGACGAGAATGGACATTACCAACCGAAACAAAAGAATCAATAACAAACTATATTACAATACAATACAAATATCCTTAGCGGCTACCTTAGTGCAAAAAAATGTGATTTATTCAATGGCTTCTAGTGAGTTCTAAATAAGACATTTATACTTATATATTTGTTAATATTGTTTTCCTTCCTTTTTAGAAACTCGTCCCAGGCCTCGACCGCGACCAAGACCTCGCCCGAGACCACGACCAAGGCCATTGCCAAGACCGAAACCTAGACCCAGACCTAAACCCGGACGAGGTGAGAATATTACTAGGCTGTAAAATGCGATACCATGGACAAAAAGACATAGCTCGTTGGTTTAACTTTATTGTGCGACCATCGGCAATCGTTAGGGCCTGTTTACAAGCAGGTAGGGTAACCCTAGTGCTAGGGTTACCCTAGCAAGAAGGGTTAGAAGATAGCCCGGGTTTACAAGCAAAAATTCGCAGGTAGGGTTACCCTTCTCCCCGGGTCAACTTACACCGGTTACGCTTCAGTTAACCTTGTAAACTTTTGTCGTAAGAAGCTGTTATTCGAAAATAATTCCGTTCCAGTGCAAAAATACGACAAATTGTGAATGAACACGATGTTTCTTGGTCACAATTCGCTGTTTTTGTTGGTATTCGTTTTAAACATATTTAGCTTCTTGGAGCCAAAATAAAGTTGTCCCGGGTAGGCGAGTTATCCCTAGCAGCGCGTTTACAAGGCGCTAGGGTAACCCTAGCGCTCAGCTAGGGTTACCCTTGTGCTAGGGTAACCCTAGCTGCCTTGTAAACACGTCGATGAAAAAAAGAAGAAATGTGGTAGCGCTAGGGTAACCCTAGCACTAGGGTTACCCTATCTGCTTGTCATTTGCTAACAGGAATACCATTTAAAAACGAGAAAATTATGGAGAAGATAGATAAGCAATATTGATGAAATTCCAGTAGATCTTGTTAACGTCGGTTCACTATAAATTTGATGGCAAGTTTTTAGATACGATAAATTTATAGCGTACGTGCCACTTAGGAAACAAGGTAAACTTGAGAGGAATAGGTTGATTTTTGAAGGAGGTCTTCTTTTTTAAAAGCGTCGAATTTTCAGTCCTTTGTATAGTTGTGTTTAAGATTTGCCACACAACTATTATTAGAAAAGTCTGTAAATGTAACAACTTTAGAATGCTTAGCCTTGTTTAAAACCGGTTTCGACCCGTTCCTATAACACTTTCAGTTTCACTACAATCAAATTTGCGTAGTTTTCTAGCTACAATCTGGTTTTAATCGGATGTAATCAAATGCGACGTCAGAAAAGATTTTCCTATTGTGCCCTTCACAACGAAATTAGAAAACAAATGATATTCAGATAATAACGAGACTATATTAGAAAACATTTTGAACTGTTATCTTTAAATGTAAATTAAAAAAAAAACCTAACATCACAACTTTGACGAAAAAACCTAAACATCACCATTTTTACCTTTAATCTTTGAAACGTAGATCTGTATGTCACTGAGGTCTAAAACTGAAGTTGCATTTGTTTTTCAGAGTGCATAGCCAAAATCGACCTTGCCTTCCTCATTGATGGGTCTGGAAGCGTCGGCCGATCAAACTTCCGCCGTTGCCTCTCATTTATCCAGAACGTAGTCCGTGGATTCAAGATCTCACCTCGACACACCCGCATCGCGGCTGAGGTTTACTCGTCCGCTCCTCGCAGAACTTTCTCATTTACTCGCTACAGTAACGCATACCAAGTGCTCAGGGCTGTAGGATCGATAAAGTACCCGCGAGGAGGCACCAAAACAGGAAAGGCCCTCTGGGATGTCCTAAGATACATATACCGCGGTAAGACCAGCCGGAAAAGAGTACTTGTTGTCCTGACCGACGGGCGATCTCAAGACCACGTGGTGAAGCCTGCACGGGCACTGAAACGCGCCAATGTTGAAATTTTCTCGGTTGGCGTTGGACGAGGCTACAGTATGACGCAACTCAATGAGATGGCGACTGACCGCAGTCACGTGTTCACGGTGGACTTCCGTAACCTTAACTCTATCATAAAGGCTATCAAGAAGAAGGCTTGTAAAGGTAAGAGCGTGTGTAAAACAAAGATATTACCCTGGATGCAATGGCATACTTACTTAAATGACCGTTAACGTTTTTACGGCTTTCAATTGTTGCATTAGAATTCAAAATTCAAACTTAAATCGACGAATATATGGCCTGGGTTAATGCCTTATCAATCGCTTCGTTAATATTGTTCGGGATTTGTAGTATATATGATTTAAATGTTTCTTACTATATATTTTTCGATAAACGGCTTTTCTAGAAAAAGATTAACTGTAATTGACGAAATTCCGTATTGAAATAAACTGTCTGTCTGTCTGTCTGTCCGTCCGTCCGTCCGTCTGTCTGTCTGTCTGTCTGTCCGTCCGTCCGTCCGTCCGTCCGTCTGTCTGTCTGTCTGTCTGTCTGTCTGTCTGTCTGTCTGTCTGTCTGTCTGGAAGAACTATTCTTCATTCATTGTCATAAATTTTCAAATTTGATTGTATCTTCCTTAAATTTCAATGTGGCAATTACTGGTGACTTATTGGCTCATTAGCAAACGCCTCAATGTTAGTTAACTTGTTTTATTATAACTTTTTTAATTTGAAGGAGGAAGAAAGCCACCAGCACCACACAGGCCATCAGGTATTTTTTGCGTTTCTGTTCATTTTTGTCTTAATTTTAATGTTTGTTTTTGTCGCGTTCGTTTCTTTGTTTTGTCATTCGTACAATTAGGCACGTGACGACAAGAACATTCTCATTGGTCAAGACTTTTATACGTATTACATACGAGTATGTCTAATAAAATCTGATAATTTTATAATCCGTTTATTATTTTAAGGAACGCTTCGAGCCGTTGCTGTGTACCCATTAAATGCTCGCACAAATGCACGCGACATCAGCTTCAACAGAAATGCGCCGGGTAAAATGTCAAATGTTAGACCAGCGCCAGGCCCCGACGGACGGCGCGGAACGAGCTACGAGTTCCTGGGTCAAAGAAACAGCTTCATCCAGTTCCCGAACCTCGGCAAACTGGACACTAGAAAGTCGATCACCATTCTCGCATGGGTGTATCATCAAGGTCGAGCGGGGCCAATTTTCAACTACCATCCCAGCGCCTGGGGGGTACATCTCTGGATGGTTGGACGACGTGCGCTGTTCGTTCGTTTTACAAAGCGCAAAGCGCGAGACTTTACCGCCGCTTTGGTTAGCAAAACTGTCAAGCGTAGCCGCTGGCAATACGTGGGCGCGTCTTATGACCACACAACCGGAACGGCCAAGTTGTTCGTCGATGGAAGAATGGTTGCACGAAAGCGTATTGGAAGGATACGATTGGCTACAAATTATCCCGTCAGGATGGGTGTGCGAATTGGAGATGGAAGGTACTTCCGTGGAAGGATTTCTTGTCTTCAAGTGTACGACGTCGCTTTGAATACGCGGCAAATAGCAGCACGAGCAAAGAGATGTTTTGTACCAGGTACGTAATCTTTATTTTATTTTATTTAACAATTAGACTACGAGCCCGAGTTTTCTATGAGCAAATAGTCAACGAGGCGCAGCCGAGTTGACTATCGCTCATAGAAAACTAGGGCGAGTAGTCTAATTGTTTTAGTAGAAACTCTAAAGGATTGCAGTCCAAAACCTACAATATTGTGCACTTTGGAGACAAAAATCAAAAAAATTTACCGCTTAAAGAGCTACTCGCGCGCGCGACTGTTTTTTATCGGCGAATAGAAAACAGTGGGAGAACCAATCAGATTCGCGGATTTCCAATAGAACACAGCTGAGTTTCTACTAATAACGATTAGATAACGATTCACGTAAATATAACAAATACACTATTATTAATAAACAATTCCGAAGTTATTTTGCACCGCAGTTTATAGAGAGCTCTTATGCAAAACCATTCAGTTAAATATACATCTGATGTGCAATATGGATTTAAGTAAAATTAATGTTCATTTAAACTATTTTGCAGTTAGGCCTTACAACGAAACGGGAGGGAAAGACGACTTGAAAATGGTCCTTTTTCTTTATGCCTTTCCTATACTTGGTCTTTATGTGTTGTAGTCTTGTCTAGTAGTTCGCCAGCTTTCTGTTACCGGAACGATTAAACATATTAGACATTTTTTTAGTTGTTAAAATGTTATTAGGTTGAAATGAATATTTAGATTGATTATGGTCGTCCCTTGTACAATGGAGAATATAACGAAATCCCAGGAATAACGAGACGCCGTTATAACGAATCCATTTTCCAGTCCCTTGGCAATTTATTGTATCGAGGTTTCACTGTATTGGAAATGCCAACAAGCTTTATGTGTGTGTCTTAAATGTCTTAATTTACTTGTCCGTCAATCAAACTTTGCCAGGACTTCCCAAGCCACGCCCGCCCCCAAAACCAACAGGAAGACTGTTCAAACGAACGGGTTGCTACAGAGACACGTCCCGCAGAGCCATGGGAAGGCTTCTTGGCAATTTACGACGAAGAAGAGATGCTGTCATGCGTTGCTTCCTCCTGTCTTCCAGACGAGGGTACCGTGCATTTGGTGTCCAAGATGGAGGCGAATGCTTCTCTGGTCCTTTGGCACATCGCACCTTCAGAAGATATGGCCGCTCAAACAAATGCAAGAATGGACGAGGAGGGCCATGGGCTAATGACGTGTATATCATTATTAGAAGAAGTAAGTTGATCGGGTGTTACTTGTAAATAGTCAAGTAATTAATGAATGTGTGTCCAGCAGTAGCAGTGTGAAATATATATATGATAAATGCAAATGCGGCCTTACACTACTGAAGACCTGAAAAAAATTTTTCAGGCTCTGAGCGGGAGTCGTATATATATTTCACACTGCTACTGCTGGACACACATTCATTTATTTCACATATACTTGGGCCGAGTATCATGTCCACCATAAAGGGATTACCCATATACGACCGCTCTCATGTGGCTTTGATAGCTCAGTGGTAGAGCATTGCACTGGCAACGCAAAGGTCGTGGGTTCGACTCCCGCTCAGAGCCTGAAAAATTTTTTTCAGGTCTTCAGTAGTGTAAGGCCGCATTTGCATTTATCATATATATATTTCACACTGCTACTGCTGGACACACATTCACTTATTTCACATATACTTGGGCCGAGTATCATGTCCACCATAAAGGGATTACCCATATACGACCGCTCTCATGTGGCTTTGATAGCTCAGTGGTAGAGCATTGCACTGGCAACGCAAAGGTCGTGGGTTCGACTCCCGCTCAGAGCCTGAAAAATTTTTTTCAGGTCTTCAGTAGTGTAAGGCCGCATTTGCATTTATCATATATATATTTCACACTGCTACTGCTGGACACACATTCATTTATTTCACATATACTTGGGCCGAGTATCATGTCCACCATAAAGGGATTACCCATATACGACCGCTCTCATGTGGCTTTGATAGCTCAGTGGTAGAGCATTGCACTGGCAACGCAAAGGTCGTGGGTTCGACTCCCGCTCAGAGCCTGAAAAATTTTTTTCAGGTCTTCAGTAGTGTAAGGCCGCATTTGCATTTATCATATATATAGTCAAGTAATTGTTTATTGATCCAGCTTAAAGCATTTTTTTTCCTTATTCCTTAAAAGGCGATATTGTTTTTTGTTGTAACAATGCAACTTCGCGACCATCTTACGTGT
Organism: Oculina patagonica; assembly: GCF_052425735.1. Lineage (NCBI taxonomy): Eukaryota > Metazoa > Cnidaria > Anthozoa > Scleractinia > Oculinidae > Oculina > Oculina patagonica. The sequence continues at coordinate 19,679,211 of NC_135760.1, forward strand.
ACGAAAAAGTATATAATATCTAAAGAAAAAAGGCGAGAAAACCCTACATGATCATAAATTTGAGCTCGTTCATCGAACTTGACAGGGTTGTCACAGGTCAAGAAATATGGTCAGGGAAAAAATATCGAAATTAAGGAAAAGTCAGGGAATTTTATTTTTAGTCAGGGAAAATTGACATTTGAAGAAAAGTCAGGGAAAATTGGAATAAAAGGCCTTTGATTTAATTTTTTATTGGGTGGAGGAAGGGGAGGGTGGAGGCCACTACGTACTATATCCTACATTTTTTATTTATTTGGTCAGGGAAATTTTACTTTTATCTGGGAAAAGTAAGGGAATTTTGTAAACAGATGTCAACTACTGATGTTTGTGGCAAACATGCTCGAAGAGAAACCTTGTTAATTGAAACAACTTCGCTACAAATTTTCAAGCTACAAACATCAAGCTAAACTTAGTCCAAAATAAAGCGAACGCATATGTAAAGTATAGGAGTCTGTTCTAATGTTAGGATCTAAATCTTGGTTTGCTTGGCATTTTAGGGCCTATTCCACGGCCTCGTCCTCGCCTCAGACCTCGACCAAGACCAGCACTGCCAGGTACGAGGAAGCTACAAGAACTTTAGACAATGCAGGGCTTTTCACTTTTGTCCACACATACATAAAACCACATGTTTTTCAGCTTGGTATTTTGCTGATTGGAACTGTTTGTTGTCTTTGTTTATGGCTGAGTAACCGTTACATGGCAATTTTGTCTCCATTTGGGGAATAATGTTTCCCCCCTTCCCCACTCTTTTTCATTCACTTTTAACTACTCCATTTTTGTCACCCTGCGAGCACAGCCTTTCTTTTTCACACATTCCACTGATATACTTTTCTTTCCAAATCTCAGCCGCAGTTGAGTAAAAAGAGGCTTTGCTTGCAGGGTGTATTTTTGCAATTTTTTGGTTTTTTATATATTTGTAATGCGCGATTGAAAACTTTGTTTTAAACTAAATTAAATTTTTTTAAGTTATTATTATTTCTGTTCTTTTCCACTTTTTCTCTTGCGTTAGATTTTGTAAACGAATTCAATTTTCAAGCTAAAGCAAAATTACTCAGGATCACAAGGGTATGGGTCGCAACGAATCTGATTGAAGTCTCCGATTGTAATTTATGAGCTTTTTTCATCAAATCACAGCGCAGCCGAGTGATCCGATATTCATCCTTATTCCGAAGGCTGTGTATTTAGAATAAGGTTGTGACACTATTATTTGTGTGTTTGTTTACAGTTTGCAAGGCCCGTGTAGACCTGGGCTTTATTGTAGATGGATCAGGAAGCGTAGGCCGCGCTAACTTCATCAGGAGCCTGAACTTCATCAAGAATCTGGTCAGCTCGTTCGTGATATCTCCTCGAAACTCCAGAGTAGGAATCCTTCTCTACTCTAACCGCGTCATCCCGGTGTTCTCCTTCGGCCAATACAAAGGTCTGCGCAGCGTACTCAGGGCTATTGACAGAATCAAGTACCCCGGTGGAGGAACCAAGACCGGCCGAGCGCTGTCGTACTCCAGAAGATACCTGTTTGCAAGAAGCAACCGCCGTAAGGTCTTGATCCTGATGACAGACGGCAAGTCATATGACAGAGTTGGAAAACCGGCTGCGGTATTACGTAACATGGGAGTGGAGGTGTTCGCCTTGGGTGTCGGAAGACGCATCAGTATGAAGCAGCTCACTCAGATTGCAAGCAATCGACGACATGTCTTCACGGCGAACTTTAGAAACTTGGGTTCGTTTGTGAGAGCGATTAAGCAAAAGGCTTGCAAAGGTAACAACAATTATGTTCCAATTATTATTGGTTGAAATGTGATCTCTGACATTGCAATCGGTATAAAAGGATAGTTTATTGTATAGATCTTACCAAATAGATTTTATTATGCCGTGTTTTTTTTAAGAGATTCATGCCCAAATGCTATAATAAAAACTGCTTTCAAGAGCAATAAAGTTTCCCAAAACTTTATTAAACTTTCACTTAAAAATTCTTTCCTTTTGTTTCAGGTTTTACCAAACGACCAACAAAACCACGTAAGTAGATCAATGTTTTCTTTGTCTCTCTGTCTGTCTGTCTGTCTGTTTGTTTTCTTTGTTTTTTGTTTGTTTGTTTTTCTAAAGAGACTTATTTAAGTCGTTAAATATTACTGCCATTTTTGATTTTAATTTTAATATCGCTGCAGTCCTAGTAAGTTTGTTCACGTTCGTTTCTTCAGATAGAAGATCCGGTACATCGGTCATCGTGCACAACAGCATTTTTGTACAAAAGAGTACCTCTTACGTTCGTTTTTCTCTTTCCTCTAACGTTTGGCCGGTACCCAGTTGAGGGAGGAGATAAATTAACCAGTGGATAAATATATACAGCAGATAAGAATTATAGTTCCACATGTTGAATTATATAGTGGATGACTGTTATTCGTTGAATGGGAATTCATCCACTGGATAAATTAAGAGCCCCACTTTGATCGACTAGGCCCAACTCCCCGTTGACAATAAACTAAATATTTTCACAAACCCATCAAAACAGAAAACAATTTCCTTATAAACTACCTTATTATAGGAAATTAACGCTTGTGTTAATTAAGGTATTTTAAATGAACGCGAATTGAAGGAAAAATTACTTCCCAATAAAGGAAATTAACGCGAAATAGGGGGTAACATTTCAAAATGAAAGAAATTAACGATAACAACAGGAAAAGTGTACACAACAGGAACAAGTTTATTTCAGCACTTGTAGGCGTATAATCTTAAACGAAAACAATGTTCATGGTACTTTTTCCACTTTGAGCGTTCAATGATAGTGGCAGATAAAATAATGCTTTTTTCCTGGGATTCAAGAACGTCTGGACTGTAACGAGAAATTGGGGCCAAAATAATGGAAATTAACGTCATGGAAATTAACGCTCCACTTAATTAACGGTGCGGAAATTAACGTTAACAAAAATTAACGCGACTTAAATTAACGCGAATGTTTGAAATTCGCGCTAATTTCATGACGCGTTAATTTCCTATAATAAGGTATCCATTTAATTCTGTGAAATATTTCTCTCATCAACAGACGCCATGTCTGCAGTCGCTATATTCCCATTCAGTAAAGCGTCCAGAGGCAGGGAAATACGCAACAGGAACCCACCAGCCCGATACTCCAACGTCTTGTACACTCCAGGTCCTGACGGTCTACCATACGGCTCATACTACTTCCATGGCCGACCTAGCAGCTACGTTGAAATCCCTAACAAGGGGACGCTAGACGTACGAAGCTGCGTGACCATCTTAGCGTGGATATATCACCAAGGAAGAGCTGGTCCAATCGTCAACTACAAACGCAACGGTTGGGGTGTCCACTTTTGGATGGTAAACCCGAGGACGCTGTTTGTACGCTACACGCAGCGTATTGGACGGCGTTTTACGCACGCGTTGGCGTATAGAGGCGTCAAACCGCACACGTGGCAGTTCGTTGGAACATCGTACAACAGAAACACTGGTGTTGCTAAGCTTTACATTAACGGCAAGATGGTCGCGCGCCGCAAGATTGGAAAGATATCGCTGGCTACTAACTACGAGATCAGGGTTGGAGCCCGCCAAGGTGATCGACGGTATTTCCGTGGACGAATCGCCTGCTTGCAGTTCTACAGCGCTGCTTTGACAACGAACATGATTCGTCGACGAATGAAGGCTTGCTTTAGAAAAGGTAAACTTGAGTTAAAGGAGCACTCTCATTGGGCATTAGCACAAAAATTCAAATTATTTAGAGAATTTTCTTTTGATATAAAAAATCAAACTAAACACCAAACAGAGCATTTTCTGAAAGTTATTTCAAAAATCCGAGCCAAACGTAGGCTTGATTTTTCAAGTTTGACCGAACTGTAATCCATTTCCATCCTCGCATCGTTAGTCGTCCTCACTTTCTAATAGCTTTCTGTGATTTGCCGAGAATTTTTCTACAAAATGAAACTGTTGTTTTCGACATTTCTATTTTTATGATCTTTATTATAATTACTAAACTTCCCTGTTCATTTGTTGTAGGTCCGATGCCTGTTCCTATTCCGAAGCCGAGACCTGGCGGAAAAGGTGAGTACGAGTGCAACTAACTTTAAACTTAATAAAAACAAACGTTCACTGGCTAAAAATATTAAAAACAATGAGCTTTCGGCTGTCGCTCTACAGCCTTCGACGGATAAAAAAATTGAATACAAAATGGATAAAATATATACAAGAAAGGTGTGATAAAAAGAAAATAATGAAAAACAAAAGCGAAGTAAAAATGTGCTAATTAAGAGGCTATTTTTTTAAAAAGAATACAATATTGGCTTGGAATGGGCTTTGAGTTATTGTCAGCATGCTTAGTAGCAGAGGTGTGCCAAGCTTCCAAAGTTTTTCTAATACGAAAAGAGCCTTTGTCAATTACACTAGAGTTTTCAAAGTCTATGCGATGGTCGAATGACCACGCATGTTTCGCAATGTTTGAGCCATTCGCACAGGTTTTTACATTCCTGATATGTTCTTTTTTGCGGGTTTCAAAACAACGGCCGGTTTCACCCACATAGCACCAATCACAATCAGCACAAGGAATTTTGTACACCACATTTGGTTGTTGTTCGACTGGTGGTCTAAATTTAGGGGATGGAAATTCTTGTTGTAATGTCTTGTGGGGTTTATTAATAACTTGAATGTCGTGCTTTCGAAGAATCCTTGTTAGTGGTTGCGTGACACCATTGATGAATGGAAGTACAGCGTAAGTGTGCAGCCCATTTAAAAAACATATGGACAAGTTCTTCTCGTGAAGGGATGGCATGTGTTGTTGGATTGGAGAAGCCTCTTAATTAGCACATTTTACTTCGCTTTTGTTTTTTCATTATTTTCTTTTTATCACACCTTTCTTGTATATATTTTATCCATTTTGTATTCAATTTTTTTTATCCGTCGAAGGCTGTAGAGCGACAGCCGAAAGCTCATTGTTTTTAATATTTTTAGCCAGTGAATGTTTGTTTTTATTATGTCTAATCCTGGCTGCGCTTCAATCTTTAACTTTAATCTGTTCCAATTCTGGATATTTTCTCAACTTGAACTAAAGTGGCAGTTATATACAGTATAAGCTAGCTTAGCCAGCAGGGAATCGAACTAGGTCTTTTTTGCCCAATGCGCAGTCGTTTAAGGCATCGATCCATCCAGCCAGAGTGCCCCTCTGTTATTACCGTTTTCCATCAATCTTCTTCCCGTCGCTATAATACTAATCGGTCGTCTTAAATACTAATAATTTTTTGTTTATTTCTTCTAGAATTCCCCATCAATTGATTATAACCTAAAAGTAAATCAATTCGGCATCTCTTACCATTACGTTAGATAGTCCCGGAGGGGACTCTCATATAAAAGCGATGGAGATGTTAATCAGAAATTTTGAAAAAAAAGCAAGATCTATTGCTGGGAGAGAGGAGAGGGCTCAAGTTTAGTTTTACCCCTATGTGATACTGGATAGCGAAGAACTGTGTACCAGTCTTTGACGACAAGTCCGAAATCCTGGGGTTTTTTTCGATGTACCTTGAAAATGCACCCTGAGAGATACCATAATAACAAGCAATTGTGAAAATAAAAAATGGGACACCGTAAACGGTACCAAAACACGGTTTTCGACCACTGAAAGATACGGGGGCATACCTTTCAGTGCGGTAGAAAGAGGTCTCCTCCCAGAATGATAAAAAGCTGACTTAACCCTGCTTAGACCGGGCTTTTTTGGATCTTTTCAGACCGAGGGGGGGAATCCCCCCTCCGTAACTTCCAGAATATTTAAGCAATCACAATGAAACTTAGAGGATATATAGTATGTCAGAGAATCTATCTTTTGGTATACGTCACGTGGGATGATGATGTCACATCACGTGACAATTACATCATGATGTCAAAACAGCTGCCATCTTGGATCCGCCATCTTGGATTTCAAATTTTTTCCAAAACTTCAGAAAACCGCCCAAAATTACTGCAAAGTACTCAAAATCAATAAAACTGTGCTCAAAAACCATAAAAAGGAGAAAATAATTACATTAAAGTTCTTTTTCACTAATAGAAACACGAAAATTACAAATTTGTTAAAACATGCCTGTCAAAATGCCGTAGCCATGGTGACGTCAAGTTCCTGACACAACAACCTATCCTACCAAATTATTCCTAGATAAATTTTAGATAAAATCGCAAAGTTTGGCAGCGTTTGGTAGCATGTTGAAAAAGTTATAAGCGTTCAAAGTCAGCGCGGGCACTTTCCCCTCCCCCCCCCCCCCCGGTCTGGATAGCGGTTAAAATACTTATGATTCAACTTCTTTGCTCTTTAATATATTGCAGTTTGTAAATCACGTCTCGACCTTGGTTTCATCATCGATGGCTCAGGAAGCGTTGGTGTGTCCAACTTCAAACGCTGTCTACAATTCATTAAGAACATGGTTCGCACATTCGTCATCTCTCGTCGCTACACACGAGTCGGTGCCGTCCTTTACAACACCAGAGCTTACAAAGTGTTCGGCTTCAATCGGTTCGGAAACAAAAACCAAGTGCTTCGCGCTGTGAGCCGCATAAGTTATCCTAAAGGGGGTACCAAGACTGGACGAGCTATCAATTACGCACACCGCTACCTTTTCCGTCGAAGTAGGAGGCGAAAGGTGTGTATTATCATGACGGATGGACGGTCCTACGACAGTGTAGTGGGCCCCGCACGACAGTTGCGTAAAGGGGGAGTGGAGATTATCTCGCTTGGCTTGGGATTGCGTTACAACATACGGCAGTTAAGGCAGATGGCGTCCAATCGAAGACTGGTATTCACTGCACGATTCAGAAGTCTTAATTCCGTTGTCAGGGTGATCAAAAGGAAAGCTTGTGGGGCAACAGGTCAGTCTATGCCAGAAAGTTAAATTCAATCCGTTTTCTCCCAAGATTTTCAAAGTTAAACTGAAACAATAGTTTTCAAACATTTAGAAACAATGAGAGCTAATGAGCACCACATCAAAATACTGCCCAAAAGCTTTCATTTGAATGGTCACACGCTAGGTTTTCAGCTAGAACCACCTCGTACAGCATAGTTAGTAGTAACACAAGAAAGTACTCCTCAATAGGGTTGCCTTTACAAACTTAGAAATTAGAACCACCTTGTACATACTAGTTATGCAACGCTTTCGAGTGGTATACTATGGAATAGCCCACGAGTCACTTGTATTTTCTCGGTATACACACGAGCCTTTAGGCGAGTGTGTATGCCAAGAAAATACAAGTGATAAGTGGGATATTCCGTAGTATACCACGAGAAAGTGTTGTGTAACTATTTTATACCATGCCATAGAAAATACGCTTACTAAATTTCGTCGAGAATACAGTCGCAGCGCACTATGGGAAGGTTGGATTGAATACCGTCGAATATACAACGGCTTTCCTGTATTCTGATTGGCTGTATTTTCTATGGAATGGTATAAAGCATAATAAACCGTACGACACTACAGTACTGCTCAATAGCTTTCATATGAATGGTCACACACTAGAGTTTCAGTCCACAGACCATTAGCTCAAATTACTGATTTACGGACTTGACCCTTATGAATTTCTTATTAAAAGATTACACGGTAATGATTGTGAAAGAACACTCGAGCTCTCCATAATATAATGTCGTCTTCGTTACTAATATTGTTTGTATTAAAACCATACTTCATTTTCCTCAGGTGTTAAGCCAAAGCCACGCCCTCGTCCCAAACCTCCACGGCCAGGTCAGACCACATACTACTGGGAAGGCTGCTACAATGACAAAAGTAAACGGGCTATAAGATACAGACTCGGAAACTTCCACAAGCGAAAGGACCCAGTCAGCGCATGTGCTGCGGCAGCCTTGAGACGTCGCTTCAAAGTGTTTGCAGTGGAGAACGGAGGAGAATGCTACTCAAGCCGCTTGGCATATCGTACGTACAACCGTTACGGGCCGACCAATCGCTGCAGGCGAGGCAGAGGAGGACCATGGGCGATGGACGTGTACAAGTTTGGAAAGCGTAAGTCTTGTGTGTATTTCTGTTTACAATTGTTGAGAAGTTTAAAAACAAGCGGTTCGAAACTATGCGTTATAAAACAAAGGGGACAATCTGCCTCGTATCTAGGCTCAATCGTGCGCGTTGCGCATGGAATTGTGGAATTGATTCTTCACGATTCACCTCCTTTCATAAAGCCCCTTACTCCCTTTTCCCGCCCTTTGCCCACTAAATGCAACGGGGCTTGGGAACGGGTCAGGATGACGACAATTACAAAAGAAACACACTGCTCGCTAAACAATAACACGACAGTACAGGCGCTATTGGCATTTGAGAGAGTTTTTATTGAGAAAATCTGGGGCAATAAAACAAATCACCATCGATCTCCATCAAACCTCATTGTATTTGGATAAGCCGCATAGCTACTTCTATTGACATGAATGTAAGAGAAATCAACCCCTAGCCAAGATGACTACCACATAACTTAAAGGGACCGTGTCACGGATTTTAGCCAAACTTAGGCATAGGAAATGACCATCAAATTTGTTTAAATGTAAAACAGTGCCTTTATTCAGCCCAACCGAGGAGCCTACTTTCTCTTAAGTAACAATAACAATAATAATTCTTTATTTAAAAAAACTTCTGTAATAATTATCTATGGCGCAAAACTATTTGCAGTAAACGGTTCTATGATACAGTCGTTAAGATGAAAAGCAAAATATGTTATATAGAAAATGAATAAAAGCTGAGAAGCGTTTAAAATTGGAATGAGTGATTTAAAATGCAAAGGAAACATAATGGTTACATTGTTTAAACTATTTACAATACACAATTTCTGCAATTTCAACGTCTGTTCAATGTCAGTGTTAATATCTCGTTGAGGTCTTCTTTGTGCCCTAGAGCCTCTTAGACAAATGAGTGCAGATCTTAATAATGCAAATGAAATTCGGCTTCTGATCCATGACATGGTTTTTGCATATTGCTCTCCTTTCTTGATGGCAATCAGTTCCGCTGATTGCTTAAGTAACACCTTTTAAAAACTCAACCTTGCTATTCTCCCAACAACCCTAATTTCTGGAATATTGTTACAAACTGCAAGAATGACTATATCTGTTGCAGGATAAATCAGTTTTCAGGTTAAATCGGTTTCCATTTTAGTGAATCTGTTTCAACCTGAATATAACATTCTATTGAACTTGCTTTTAATGAATTCAAGTTATTTTAGGTCATTGTAAAAGTGTTATCTTAAAGTTTAAGCAGATTAATCTTTTGTAGGTCGGAAACATATTTAACGTGCAACGTATTCACAAAATTCTTTTTTTGTTGCAGCTCGTGGTTGGACCAATGTTTACATCAGAAACATAGGCTGCTTCAAAGACAAGCCCAGGCGTGCTGCCGGTAGCATGGTCGCAAACTTGCGAGGCTTGAAGTTTGCAGTAAGAGATTGCGCGCGACAGGCACGAAAACGAGGCTACCGATTATTTGCGGTACAAAATGGTGGCGAGTGCTTCATGGGTCCCAGGGCTAAAATTACGTACAAGAAGTATGGTCCCTCCAAGCGGTGCCGAGGAGGAAAAGGAGGGCCCTGGGCGAATAATGTTTATATTATAGTTGTGAAAGGTAGGTATCAAGATTTCGTGTACATGGAAAAATTGGTAATAACTTCGCTTTTGTCATAGCTATTTTCCTGACATTTCGGCAATGCTGCCTTCTTCAGGGGACAAAACTATTTAACCGTTACAAAGTCAAAATTTCGTCCCTGGATCTTTTTAATTTAGCTCTATATTTGGACCAAACAATCGGTTTGCAATGCGTAACTTTATCCCTGGTAAAGTTAAATAGATGTTACTTGTCTGATGGGTTAAGAAAAGTTTAAATATGCTAGGCTAGAACAACAACAGACCCTGAACCTTTGTTGCACTGGAGTTTTATTTGCTTCTTTCATTATTTCTGTTGTTACGGTGCAAATTGTTTTATTGTTATTGCTCTTTCGTCGATTGTTTATAAAAAAAATGTTTTACAAACTCTCTTTTTAGGCAAGGTGAGACCCAAGCCAAGACCAATACGACCAGTTAGACCAATCAGGCCTAAAGGTGAGTGCGGTTGTTTCATGACTTCAGTTGTTTTTATTTAGTTTTACTTATATTTGTGTTTGTGTTGGTTCTTGTTTCATTTTGAAATTTATAGGGCAAGTAAAGGATCGATTCCTTAAGTTCTTAATAAGTAGACTTATGAACCCCGTAAACCTTTTATAAATAATAAATTAAGATAACTAACTTTATTTTCTTTGCTAGTTAAAACTCGAGCCGTGGCCATTTTCCCGCTTAATGGACGCACAAGAGGTAAAGATATAAGTAGTCGTCGAAACGCTGGCGGAAGACTTAGTTACGTCCGCACCGCCCCTGGACCAGACGGAACACGTGACGGCTCGTACCAATTCTACGGAAGAAGCAACAGTTACATCCTCTTCTCCAACCGAGGTGGCTTAGACACCAAGCGTTCAATCACTCTCTTAGCGTGGATCTTACACCAGGGACGCGCTGGACCCATCTTCAACTACATGCCGAACGGCTGGGGCGTTCACTTCTGGATGATCTCACCGAGAACGCTATTTGTACGGTTCACGCGTCGAAGAGGACGTCGTTTCACAGCGGCGGTTATAAGTAAGAGTGTCAGACCTGGTCGATGGCAGTTTGTTGGTGCAACGTACAACGGAAGGACAGGGCAAGCCAAGTTGTTTGTCAATGGAAGGTTCACAGCAAGGAAATACATCGGTAGAATACGGTTGGCCACTAACTACCCGGTGAGAATGGGAGCTCGTATCGGTGACAGGAGATACTTCCGAGGACGAATCTCGTGTATGCAGGTGTACAATGGTGCTCTGTCCCGCCGACAAATCATTTCCAAGAAACGAAGATGCTTTAGAAAAGGTAAGTTCAGAGTTTTAAGTGCTCAGAGTTGTAAGAACCAGAAAACAAGTTAGGGGGCTTTAATTTTCTCTCTGTGCATAATGTTAGTGCATCAATAAGGAGACAGGTCACGTGAATAACGAAAGTTAAACCTAGGGTCACTATTTTGATGTACTACCGAATCTCGAAATTATCATTGAAGAAAATCTACAGAAACCGTAACAGGTAGCTCGTTTTTCGGCTTGCTATGTTATAGATAAAATTTTAACTAACTTGAAACTTGAAATGTCCATGAACCATCAATTATCAGATAAGGAAAAAAACCTGAGTTTTATACTCTTCAAATGGGAGAGTGCGCACTCCCATAACTTTCCCAATCCGGCCTTTCGAAAAAAATCCTTTCTTATAAGCATCTTCGCATTTCTTTTTACATTTTGTCCCATTTACAATTCCAGTTAGGCCACGGCCAAGACCAAGACCAAGACCCAGGCCTACTGGCCGAGGTATGTTATATAAGTTACTTTATTATCATGGATATGTAAATTTCTGTAGAAAACCATCAAATGACAGCTCAAACTGCAGAAATTACAGTCAACTCTCTCTGTCAACTGTCCGTCTTAGAGAGGTGTCCGTCTTATACGGAGTTTAGTTACAGTAAAATGACAGAAAAACGTCAGAGACGGGACCAACACCAGGTGTCCGTCTTATAGAGGTGTCCGTTAAGGGAGAGTTGACTGTATAAACAAATGGACAGTAAAGGAGAACTGGTTATTTTTTGCGAATAATTTGTGAACTATTTCCCGTACTTTCTCTTTCAAGGTATAATAAGAGTGTCCACGGTTTTCGTATTCCCACTGTAATACATCAACCTTGCAAGTTTAAATGCCAGCTTTTTTAATATACAGTCAACTCTCTCTAAAACGGACACCTTCGGGACCGGCTCCAACTGTCCGTCTTAGAGAGGTATCCGTCTTATAGGGAGTTTAGTTACAGTAAAATGACAGAAAAACGGCAGGGACGGGACCAACACCAGGTGTCCGTCTTATGGAGGTGTCCGTCTTATAGAGGTGTCCGTTAAGGGAGAGTTGACTGTATACAGTTGTTTATTTTAAGTCAAGACAAATTTTTTATTGATTTCTTTATAGCTTCTTTCGTTTTTGTTTCAGTGTGCAACAGATAGAAAGAAGTAGCAAAATCCTGACAATTTTTTGTTATTATTATTATTGTTTCTGTTATTGCTTTAGTTTGCAATAGACGTCTTGACCTCGCGTTCTTGATTGACGGATCCGGAAGTATCGAATCCGCCGGTCGCGGTAACTTCCGGCGTTGTCTTGAATTTGTCAAGACCATGGTGTCTTCATTCAACGTGTCACCACAGCGCACGCGTGTAGGTGTGGCACTGTTCTCTTCCCGTACGTGGCTGATACTGGACTTCCAGCGGAGTAGGAGCAGAGTTAGCGTGCTGCGTCGCATCAGCAGCATTAGGTATCCGCGCGGAGGTACCAGGATTGGACGAGCTTTGAACTTTGTCTTGCATCGACTGTTTAGACGAAGTAGGAGGGCGCTGAAGGTAATAGAATACAAATTTGTTCTGAAATATTGCATTTTCGCCCTGATAGTATCAATGCATTTTCAAATGGATTACCTTATCATAGAAATATAACGAATCATTTTAACAACGCGAACAAAATTTACGCGTAATAAAATAAAGGCGAATTAACGAAAAGTTCTGGTTAGATGCTTGCAGTAAACGTGTTTACATTTGTAAAATAAACGTAAATTTTTGAAATTCGCGTTAAAAACATGTATCGCTGTTTTTCTATAATAAGGTAAGTCCCGCGTTTTTTAAAGATATAGTTACCATTGAATCATAAGTCCTAAAATTTCGGTGGAAAATTGAATTTTTTGAAGACTTTACAGAATTACTCTTTCAAAACTTCTGGAATACCTTTAGAAGTGCTCTTTCTTCCATTTGGAACGGATCGCCGAAGATTTCCCTACCAATTTTTTTATATCTTCTGCACGGCCCTCACAGTAGATTGTATAAGCGTCACCTCTGTCGGCAGATTTTGGAGGATAATGGATTGATGTTGAGAGAAAGAATCAAAAAATTTTAGGCGAACCAACGACCTCGCACTTTTAGTAAACATTATCCTCCCTAAGTGTCTCTTTTTCCTGCGAATGGTAAGCACCTACCTAGCCAATTTATTATATTTATTGTATTTTATTTTTTTTTTATTGTCTCTGAAAAGCCCCCATGGGGAGAGGACAATAAAATTTGTATTGTATTGTATTGTACCTATTATAAGGAGATGAATTGTTTGAATACTCATCGTAACGTATCATAAAACAAACTTGCTCGTTCTAACGACTCGTGAATAATAAGGACACACGCGCACTTTCTGTGAAGTAATCTGTGTTTCTCTGTTCTGTAGGCTTTAGTGGTCATGACGGATGGTATCTCTCAAGACCGCGTGCGCAGACCAGCGCTCGCTCTCAGAAACCAAGGAGTATGGGTGTTTGCTTTGGGGATCGGTCGGCGATATCGAAGACGTCAACTTCAGCAAATAGCTACAAATAGGCGATACGTGTTCACTGCCAACTTTAGAAGTCTGACCCAGGCCTCTCGACGCATCTCAAGGAAATTATGCCGATGTAAGTTGCTTACCTGATAAGCTAGCAAAGGCTAAAATCTTTTAGCCTGGAAAAAATGCTAGCCCTGGAGTTAGTCTGCAAAAGAGCTTTAAATTGACTTGTTTTATTATTTTTGCTTTTTTATCGTTTTTTAACGTTTTTTTAAAACTCTTTATTGCTAACGAGTTTAAACAAATTGACAGAATCTGTCTACTTATTTTTTCGTGTTAACAAAACACGCCAACAGAACAAGTGGCTTTTCAGTTCCTTATTTTTTTCAACATGGTGACTACTGTACTTTACATTTTCTTGATCACTTCTGTTTAACTGGTTTCTAACATTTTGTTGTCTCCGTTCTCTTTAGTAAGACCCAGGCCAAAACCGGTACGACCAGTTAAACCATACAGGCCTAAAGGTTAGTGTGTTTTTTTTTTTTGTTTTGTTTTTTTCACGAAAGCTTTAGATTTCCCCTTTCTAGGTTTCGACATTGTCACTGCTTATTTAAATATCAAACTAACAGGACTAAGTTATCATTTTATTTTTTTCTTGCTAGTAAAAACTCGAGCTGTCGCCATTTTCCCGCTTAATGGCCGCACAAGAGGTAAAGACATAAGCAGTCGTAGAAACAGGGGCGGAAGACTCGGTTACGTCCGCACCGCGCCTGGACCAGACGGAACACGTGACGGCTCGTACCAGTTCTACGGAAGAAGCAACAGTTATATCCTCTTGCCCAACCGAGGTGGCTTAGACACCAAGCGTTCTATCACACTCTTAGCGTGGATCTTACACCAGGGACGCGCAGGACCCATCTTCAACTACATGCCGAACGGCTGGGGCGTTCACTTCTGGATGATCTCACCGAGAACGCTATTTGTACGGTTCACGCGTCGAAAAGGACGGCGTTTCACAGCGGCGGTTATAAGTAGGAGTGTCAGACCTGGTCGATGGCAGTTTGTTGGTGCAACTTACAACGGAAGGACAGGGCAAGCGAAGTTGTTTGTCAATGGAAGGTTCACAGCGAGAAAGTACATCGGTAGAATACGGCTTGCGACTAACTACCCGGTGAGAATGGGAGCTCGTATCGGTGACAGGAGATATTTCCGAGGACGAATCTCGTGTATGCAGGTGTACAATGGTGCTTTTTCCCGCCGACAAATCGTTTCCAAGAAACGAAGATGTTTTAGAAGAGGTAGGTTAAATTATAGAGTGGCATTTTTTGCTCCATTTTAGTAATAAGAGAGAACAATTTGATTTTTTTTTTTTTTTTGGGATTGCCCAGAAATAAAACTGAACATATATATTCATCCAAACTTTGCCTACTTGTTGACTCCTCAAGGGGACTTAAATTTTGTAATAAAAAAGTGGGGTCCCCATTTTCGTTTAGGAGCAGGATGACCTTGTATATTCCACATAATTCCTTAATTATTCCCTTGAGAGTACTGGCAAAGTACACGTTTTCAGTGACAATTTATTTTTCAAACATAGGAATTGATCTGTTTTCTTTTTACAGAAAGAACTTGATCGCTACAGCCAAAATATGAGAAAAAACTGATAGGTCATCATACTCGTTTCCGAGAAAGAGGCAATTTATTTTCTCGCGGACTAAGCCGCATAGAAAAAAGCCGCCATTTTGTTTATCTGCGCGCGCTAATTACGCGTAAAATTCTGCGCAGAAAGGATGCGCAATGCAATACATGTCAATGACCTAAATGTATTTTTGGTACATTCTATCTTTTGAACAGTTCCAAAACCCAGACCTAGACCCCGGCCTACAGGTCGAGGTATGTATATACTTACACACGTTGAAATTTCAGCCTTGTTTATATTACAGCAATTAAAAAAAATGATTCAAACATCGCTTTTGTCCTCTTCATCTTTTTTCCGCAGATACATGCTAATTATTTTTTAGTTTAGGTAATGCTAGTATTTTATGAAAGATAGAAAGAAATAAGAAAAGTCCTGACATTTTATTTATTTTTTTTTTTTTTCAGTGTGTAACAGACGTCTTGACCTCGCGTTCCTGATTGACGGATCCGGAAGTATCGAATCCGCCGGTCGTGGTAACTTCCGGCGTTGTCTTGAGTTTGTCAAGACCATGGTGTCTTCATTTAACGTGTCACCACAGCGCACGCGTGTGGGCGTGGCACTGTTCGCCTCCCGCACGTGGCTGATACTGGACTTCAAGCGTAGCAGAAGTAAAGCTAGCGTGCTACAGACCATCACAAGGATCAGATACCCGCGCGGAGGAACCAGGATCGGAAGAGCGTTGAACTTTGTCTTGCATCGACTGTTTAGACGAAGTAGGAGGGCGCTGAAGGTAATAGAAACGCGTCGAATAACTTTGGGTTCGTCTTGTGCACTTATAAATGTTGTAAAATTTTAAGGAATTGAGCGCGCGACGCATGGCACGATATAATGTTCTGGGAGGCGCGGTGACCTAACGGTTAGTGCACTGGACTCCAGATCGAGCGGTCCGGCTTCGAGCCCTGGCTGGGGCATAGCGTTGTGTTGTTGGGCAAGACACTTAACTCTCACAGTGCCTCTCTCCACCTACAACCATGGTTACAAGTATTGGAAAATAATTATTCACACACATTTTGCCCCTCCCCACCCCTATGCAATGTTGTTAAAAAAACATTCATCTGACAGATGAAAGCGTCTTACCACTTGCCAACATTGAAAGGGGGAACGGGGGTACTGACACGTATTTAACAGTTACTATGGTGATAAATTCATGTTTTTAAGAGCGTTTCAACCAAAAATGTCCATGGTTGTCTGATTTTATAGTTGTTTCAAATGCCCATAACTTACGCTGTCATTTACTAATTTAAACTAAACTTGGCTGAAGCAATGTGTAGAGGGTGCCCAATAAACTCATTGCTGATAGCATGGTATGCTCTAATTTCATGACGATATTTCCCGCCTTCAATTTCGACGAAAATTCAGGTTTTTAACACGTCCATTTCATGTAACAAACAATAAAGTGTATCTCGGCCAAACATATTAAAAGATACGTGTTTTTTTTTATTCAATACCTATCTTGATAAACTGTACTTTCAAGTAGTTTAATATGGGGTCCTTGGACCAATATTTTTTTAGAGACAACTTTAAGACTAAGTAAGGACTTTTTTAACGGTTTACAACGGTTTACATACGGTTTACCGAATTTTGACGTCATTATGACGTCAAAATTAGGTTTGAGACATTTTTCTATCGCAATCTTTCAGTATATAAAATTACATAAGAAGGCACGTTTTATGACACTAATACCGTGACTTTAACGAATTCCAAACGGTTTACTTATGGAGAACAATTAAATATAAAATAAGTTATTATTATCATTTTAATAACCCAGTTGTAAACCGTTGTAAACCGTGGTATAAAGCATGCACAGAACTAAATACTTTGGTATCCTATGCTATTTTATGTGTCAAGTGCAAAATCGCCATCAAAATGATTTGAAAATGTAACTGTGACGTCATAATTACGTCATTAACATGTGTAAACCGTCGGTAAACCGTCACACATAGTTGTAATTCGCCCCTAAAACGATGCAAATTTATTTTCTTTAGCAAAGTGTAACATGGAAGCAAAGCATAGCATGTATTTGTTGTGTTCTGACGAGAATTGCGTTCAGAAAGATAGTGGCTAATTTAAAACATGCAGCATTTCGCACAGGTCTCATAAATGTATTTCCTTGCAAGTCAATGACGTCATTGTCACGTCATCTAGCAATCACATGACCTTCTTACATCTTTATATTGATCTCTTGCCTCAGACCGCTGCATAGGTAAAATTTCGCAGAAATTGCTCACATAGAACTGGTTTTACGGTGTCACGCTCGTTCAGACAACCATGGTTACAAGTATTGGAAAATAATTATTCACACACATTTTGCCCCTCCCCACCCCTATGCAATGTTGTTAAAAAACATTCATCTGACAGATGAAAGCGTCTTACCACTTGCCAACATTGAAAGGGGGAACGGGGGTACTGACACGTATTTAACAGTTACTATGGTGATAAATTCATGTTTTTAAGAGCGTTTCAACCAAAAATGTCCATGGTTGTAGGTGTATAAATGGGTACCGGCGAATTATATTAAACGCTGCGAGGTAAACCTGTGCCGGATTAGCATCCCATCCAGGGGGGAATAGAAATAGTCCTAGTCATTTCATGCTACGGAAAGCGGGATAAGTTCCGGCCTGATTGGCCACTACTTTCGTATGCAGACTTTATCTATACTTACGATATAACGCACGCCGTGATTGGCTAACAGTCGGAGCCGGACTTTCCCGTAATCCACGTAGGGCACTGAGTTTTTTCAATGCCTGGCCTCCTGGCGATATCCGGCAACAGTGCGGCAAAGATAACCATATAATAAGCTTCTTATTAACTCTCACTAGCTCAGCTAGGCGCCTACCAGAAAGACTTTGGGCGATACTCCCCCCGTGCGGCCCTCACGCTCAGTCAATAAGAAGTAGATAATGCTCGCAGCCTTTGTCACGAGCTTAAGTGCTAGCTTACACATTTTTGATTTTCTAAATCTCAATATTAAGTGCCATTGACATATTTGGAAACTCGGCTATATTTCTACATCTATACATCACACTCAATAACAATTATTTCTGCTTTCTCGTTAGGCTCTAGTTGTTATGACGGATGGCATCTCGCAAGACTCTGTACAGAGACCGGCCCTCGCTCTGAGAAGCCAGGGTGTATGGGTGTATGCTTTGGGGATCGGTCGACGATATCGAAGACGTGAACTTCAGCAAATGGCTACAAACAGCCGATACGTGTTCACTGCCAACTTCAGAAATCTGAAGCAGGTCGCTCGACGCATCTCAACGAAATTATGTCGAAGTAAGCTTGATGTGTTATATTTAGGCGATACAGTCAACTCCCACTATAACGACCACCTTCGGGTCTGCAATTTGGTGTCTGACGGTTGTAGAGAAACTCGTCAGTAGCAAGAGTTATTTTAAGTAATTATTATTCGCCGGGACTTCAACTGTTCGTAATAACGTGGTGTCCGTAACAGAGGCGTTGAAATAGGTGTCCGCCAGGTGAGCATTGACTGAAATGGTTTATCGAAAACACGATGTTTTTAACCATAAATGTCCTGTTTTCTTTCTGCAATAGCAGCAAGTATACCGAATAACAATATATGAACTGTAAACGCACACATCTTGTATTGGAACTTGTATTTGTTGTTGTTGTTGTTGTTGTTGTTGTTGTTGTTGTTGTTGTTGTTGTTGCTGTTGCTGTTGCTGTTGCTGTTGTTGTTGTTGTTACGACAATAGTGTCCTTCATATTTGACTACGAGTACGAGATCGAGTACGAGTACGAGTTTGGAATTTCGACGCAATTATATCCCAAAAAGCTATAACTCTTCCCTGTTGCTGGCTAACATCATAGATAAACGTTAGGGATAAGATTGGTGTGATAAGTGATTATAGGAGGCACACGAATTTGGTTTGAAAACTCGTGCTCGTACTCAATCTCGTACTCGTAGTCCAATCTGAAAGTTGCTACTGTCACAATGCTCATACTGCCTTGCTTTTGTCCCAGGTCGCCCACTCCGTCCCAGGCCTTACCGACCACGACCTCACATAAGACCAAGTGGCAAAGGTACGTCATTTAAGTTGTGATGGAAACGCTTTAAGTAGTAGATAAAATATGAGGGGAGATCTGTATGGGCAGTTACAATGGCGAGCCGATAGGCGAGCCATTGTAAACGCCCATACAGATCGGACGCGAATATTTTATTCTACTTGTGAAATGAAAACAATAAATTGAATGCAAAGTATTGTTATGCGAATCAGTAGAGATCTGTATCAAAAGTTAATGAATACTAATTAGCTTAGCAGGAGTTTGTATTACATGTAAAAGTTAATTATATTGATGATTTGTATGGGGGTTTACAGCTGTGTACATGTGATCTGAATACTGTGCTGGGATTGGTTTGCACCCTCATGAATTATTAATGAATTTTACAAGTATTCTTAATTATTTCCACTGCTAGTTATTTTTATTTGTTTGTTTGTTTTGTTTTGTTTGTTTAATTCTTGTTTTCGCTTCTGCTTTCTATTCTTTAATAATTTATTTATATTGCCTTTGCTTCTTAACTTCAAAAATGCTACAACTTTCTTTTGCAGTAACTTAATTTTTGTTTTGTTTAAAATAGTAAATGAGAGCGCCGCTTGCTTAAGCTAAGTGTAAGGCCTTCACCAAAAGGTTTAGGGTCCGTTCACTTGTTTCTAGCCGACTATTAAAGCTTAAAAAAATTAACTTGCAAAGGTATTTCCCGCACACCTTAAAAAAAATTATAAGTCCATAAACTATCTATGAAATATCTGCACAAAATGAGTGAGTCATGTTTGACTCCATTGCTAAAGGAGATGGGGGAGTAGATCGTATTGCTGTGTAAATAGAGAGAACAGAGAAAATATCCCAAACGTTTTTGCCAGGATTGTAGCTCTTTGCTATAAAGCTAAATTAGACCTTTGTGTTAATCATTCACAATTTATTGTTGTCGTTGCAGTTTGCCGCAAACGTCTTGACCTGGGTTTCTTGATTGACGGCTCTGGAAGTATTGAGGCTTACGGTCGAGGAAACTTCAGGCGATGTCTCAACTTTGTTCAGAGATTGGTAGCTTCATTCGGCATCTCCCCATCACAAACACGTGTTGGTATTGTAGTGTTTGCGCATCGTGCGTGGCTCATCGCTAACTTCAGGCGCTACAGAAACAAACAGAGCGTGTTGCATGCTGTTAGTCGCATTAGATACCCGAGAGGAGGCACGAAAATTGGACGAGCAATGAGATTCGCCAGATATCGGTTGTTTGGGAGGAGATCAAATCGGCGAAAGGTGAGTGTGCGGATGAAACTTTTTTCATTTAAATATGCGAACTTTGAAGTTCAAAACCACCCCACTAACGATTGCGTTTTCGCTGCCGTCGATCACTTACAACAACAATCAATGAACTTGAAAAAGATAAACGAAATGGATCGAAATTTGCCAATCACAACTTCAATACGCGACCGTTATAAAGGTTATAAAGGGACAGTTTCATGAGATTTCCTCTACCGTTTTTGTGTAAACTATGCCAGAACTGTGATAGTACATTCACTAATCAATAAAATAACCTATTGATAAAAGATAAAAATAAAAGAAAGGCAAAAATATATTCTCCAAGATGTGAATAAATCCTAATCAATGGTTTTTATGCGATTTTCTTCCAAGTAACACTGTCAAACTTGAAAACGTCGGCCCGTCTTTTTCAAATTTTTGGCCACTGTTCGTCTCAGCTTTACGAAGCCACATCACTTTCTAACAAATTTCACAAGTAGAACAGTACATTTTAGCATGGTCAGGCCACAAGAGGTGGATTTACAATTCATACCAACACCCTCATTGGATTTTCAAGTAGTACTAAAACTCGGTGACACTGCTTTTTTACCTATTGAGGTCAACTTCTGTTAACTGAGAGGTGATTTGACGAGAGCGAAAAATGCAAACCTTTGATTTTGCTCAGTTTTCTTGTTATTGAATGGCGCAGTAAAGGGTCCTACTTAAGCAGTATGAATCACCGCTTGAAATGGGTTTAACTTTCTACACTTACGCATTTTAAGTTGATCAGCTTTTTGTTTAGATTCAGTACGAAAAGACCCACATTTTTCTCAGGGTCAATGGAGTGGGCGAGCACGCGAAAAAAAAAATTCACCCTCGCGCGTCGCGTCTCCTCGTGCGAGCTCCCTCGCGCGCGCGTACTCGCCCACTGGAATGACCATGAGAAAAATGAAGGACAACTCGTAATCTTTTTTTATGCAGCCAGGTAGCATTGTCAATGCTCCTTCATATCGTAATTTGAACTAGCTTTTTCTCCTCTTTCGCTCAGGTGCTACTTGTCATGACAGATGGCATTTCGTCAGACTCGGTCGTGAGACCAGCACGTAACCTCAGAAATGCGGGCGTGCGTATTTTGGCGCTTGGAATCGGCAGGAAATTCAGACGAGCTCAGCTCAACCAAATGACTGCGAATCCACGATACGTGTTCAACAGCGGCTTCCGAAACCTTCACCGTGTGGTGAGATCAATTAAACAAACTGTGTGCAAAGGTAAATAGCATTGCTGCTGTCCATTGTGGAATAAACCGGGTGTTTTTGTCATATCGAAGTTCTCATTTGTCTTGCTGCTTTGATTTTTTTTAGGTCGCCCGATACGTCTCCGTCCCAGACCGATACGGCCAAGACTTCCCGTTCGACCAAGTGGTAAAGGTAAGACTGGGGCAGAGCAATCTTATTATTCCAATAGACCTTATTCGTATTCTCGGTATTGGACGGGAACTAGCTTGCAATGGAGGCTCGTGCGGGGGAATATCATAGGCCGTTTTACAGATATCGACTTTGCCCCCTTCGCATCCTATAATATATATTTTTTCTTTTATTATGTTAATTAATAAATCATTTCAATGAGCATTATAGGATGCGAAGGGGGCAAAATCGTTATGGCCGCCGTATCCGTAATACGGCCTATTAAAAACAGCTTCATGTCATTTGCATTTGAAAAGATTACCCGCATGAGCCTCAATTGCAAGCTACTTCCAGTCCAATACCGAGAATACGAATAAGGTCTATTTAAGTTTGAGTTTTGACTTGTTATTGTTGCAAACAAAGAAACTTCAAACTGGATTTATTGAAGAAAAACATTTCAGGGTTTGTTCAACCCTGGTGAAATGCAATTTTCGAAAGGAATTCTCTGGAATTGTTACAAAATATCAAAAAAATTGCTCAAGCTAGTTGATCAAATTGCAATCCATGTCCATCCGCGCAAAAAAACATGTGAAAATGCAACAATGACCTTTTGCATTCTAATGCTTCTTATTGCAAAAGGCGCCGTTGAACGGCGGAGTTCCAGAAATATTTGTGGGGGATTAGCAACACGCTTGGTGTGAATCTATTGTTTCGAGCGAAGACGATATATTTACCAATAGAGCTTGAAACATGTCTTGTAGATGTCAACACTTTAAGTTTTAATTACTTTTCTTTCAACCTCAAGACAATATCCTGTTAAGTCATAATTCATGAAAAAAAAACATAACAGCGAGTGAAAGACCAGCTTCGTATTATACGCTACGATTTGTCGGACTGATTTGCTTTTTGAAGCAATTCGCTGCAATTCCTTGGTTCGATTTTCTTTTCCTATTTAAATAGAAGGATGAAAATCGGCTTGATTTCTAAAATCTGTGGAACTGCAAAGATTTTTGAAAAGTCGGGCCTTTTTTTAACTGCAGGCTCATTTTCTAAAATCGAGCGGACAAATCAGTCGCACTGTGTAAACGGGCTTTAAGTCGATTTGCATTTCGGCCCCTGAAAATCATTTTATGCGCGACTCGTAATATTTTCTATTTTGCGCTTCCGATCGATTTGCTGACGGAAAAATAAAATGGCCGAGAGAATTTGGCGGAGAAAACCACAAAGCCGAATTAAAAATTATTTCAAGGGCTTCATCAGTTCAATGGTCTTTTGTAAGTCTTCGGTCAGCTTCGGACGTTTTCGGATTGGTCGCAAGGCAGTTTTTAGCAATGTTCTTGATGGCAAGGATGTCAAACCTGCCAACTTCTAATGCTCGTGATATCAGTGCTCCACAGGTATCAGATAAACGTCGCTTGACGTGGTCTGCCTTTCCCCGCTATGTAACTCAGGCGCGATGTGGGGGAAGCTTTTTCAATTTTACCACTTTTCCGAAGTCAATTAAAAAAGGGCAAAGATCATAACCTCTCTTATCGGATTTTCAACATCGCTACCTTTTCTGATGGCCTTGTGAGGTTGAAGCAGTCATTACTCTTAAATGGTAGAGAAGAAGTTGAAGGTGTGGAGAGTCAGGACCCAGTGAATGACCTTGAAGCTTCCACAGATCGTAACTACTAAAGCGTCAAAGTTCAACCTGTTAAAAGAGCTGATGACAAGGCATTATTGGAAATCGGTCGAGGACAAAACAAAACACGCGAGAAATTGAATGGATTCGGTAGCCTGATCTTTTCCCTAAAAAGGAACCATGAAAAACCGGCAATAAGATTCTTGATAAAAAAGGTCGTCGTGTAAATAAACTCATTAAAAGTTAAAGCAAAGCATTTACAGTAATAAACAAAACGTTTAGGCTTCAGGTTATTACTACTGTTAATTACGAGTTTTGGAAAACCTTTTTAGAATACTTCAAACATTAAAATAAGTGGATTTCATCACCAAAGAAGCTTGGGCGCGCCGCCTGAAAACTTCAGAGGGAGAGGAAACCCCTAAATTCCTAATAATACTTCAAACAATTTCAGATGTTTTAAACGATTTTTAAGTCCTTTTTTAGAATACTTTAAATATTAAAATAAGTGGATTTCGTCACCAAAGAAGCTTGGGCGTGCCGCCTGAAAACTTCAGAGGGAGAGGAAACCCCTAAATTCCTAATAATACTTCAAACAATTTCAGATTTTTTTAACCATTTTTAAGTCCTTTTTTCGAATACTTCAAACATTAAAATAAGTGGATTTCGTCACCAAAGAAGCTTGGGCGCGCCGCCTGAAAACTTCAGAGGGAGAGAAAACCCCTAAATTCCTAATAATACTTCAAACAGTTTCAGATTTTTTTAACCATTTTTAAGTCCTTTTTTTAGAATACTTCAAACATTAAAATAAGTGGATTTCGTCACCAAAGAAGCTTGGGCGTGCCGCCTGAAAACTTCAGAGGGAGAGGAAACCCCATAAATTCCTAATAATACTTCAAACAATTTCAGATGTTTTAAACGATTTTTAAGTCCTTTTTTAGAATACTTCAAACATTAAAATAAATGGATTTCGTCACCAAAGAAGCTTGGGCGCGCCGCCTGAAAACTTCAGAGGGAGAGGAAACCCCTAAATTCCTTATAATACTTCAAACAATTTCAGATGTTTTAAACGATTTTAAGTCCTTTTTTATAATACTTCAAACATTAAAATAAGTGGATTTTGTCACCAAAGAAGCTTGGGCGTGCCGCCTGAAAACTTCAGAGGGAGAGAAAACCCCTAAATTCCTTATAATACTTCGAACAATTTCAGATGTTAGTAGTAATGTACTACACTCTGAGGCAAATTTGCCTTAGAGATGTAGTACATCACTACTTCCAGTGCTGGATTCAAATATTGGAATCAAATATTAGAATCAAAAACTGAAATTCAAGCCCTGAAAAATCAAAATGGATTCAAACCCAAGAAAACCAAGCCTGTAAAACCAAGCCTGAAAAACCAACCCTAACTCAACCCTAGGTTCAAAATAAAAAAAACTTCTTATACTCTTTTTCAAACTTTTTTTATACTGCGTTCGAATGGGATTGTCTTATATGGGTCCACTTGCTACCCAGACTGTACTCTTTTTTACATTGCTCACAAAACCATCGAGTATTTCGCATATAACGGGCTTTTGTGCGTCTTATAGCTTTCATTTTGTCTTCTTTGGTAAACCATCTCTGGTATCGGCCATTAACAATATTATCATTCCAAAACATCAATTGTTATATATTAATAACACAATATATTAATTTCTTATATCATTAATAGTGCGTTTAAAAATCAAATCGCTTGCTCTGCTCAAACCCTAGGTCAAATTAATATCCATATGGATATGTTTCTATATTGGTATCTGATATGTATTTTATTGCGCGCTTGTCATATCCAAAGGTGTATACCTTTTCTTCATATTTGTTTAC
>NC_135760.1:19704998-19854998 GCF_052425735.1 Oculina patagonica
TATAAGAAGTTTTCAGGCTTGGTTTTCTAGGGTTTGAATTTCAGTTTTTGATTCTAATATTTGATTCCAATATTTGAATCCATTTTTGTCCCATATTTTGTATCCAGCACTGGAAGTAGTGATGTACTACATCTCTAAGGCAAATTTGCCTCAGAGTGTAGTACATTACTACTGATGTTTTAAACCATTTTTAAGTCCTTTTTTATAATACTTTTAATGCTAGGGAGAGAAAACCCTTAAATTCCTAATAAAGTCACATTTTTTCCTATCGATGGATTGCAACAAACCTTGAGTATTAATTTACCTTTAAATTTCACAGTATGTTTTCTTCCATCCACTGTAATAGAAAGGGTAATCAAGTCGCCCGATGGCTCCCCATGACCTTTGCATAAATTCTCGACATCGACTCAAGATAGTTTCCACTTTCAGTCGTATTCTCCTATTCTTCGTCGCTGGGGCACAACTTGCATTTGCAAAATCTGAAATTAATAAGTCCGACTTCGAGGTGATCTTAAAAGGAAGAAGTAGGAGAATGGTCTGGGACGTTATTAAATTGTGGCGGGCTTCCAGTGGTTAGCGTCGAGCATTTTGGCGCGCTGTTTGTTCTTGGCGGGCTTCTTGTGCTTGACGGGCAACAACTTTCATTCAATTTTTTGTTTGTACCGAAGATGTTTCCTTCTTTTCGATCAATGGACACGATTTGGAGGAATCCTGGTCTTCCGCGTCAACTGTTCGTTCTTCGGAACTTGATTTGTGGTCCAAGACGTCGACTCGCATATTTCTCTGTTTATGGCGCATTTTAACCACATCAGTAATAAAAATCCATTCGATCGAAAATATTCGACTTCAGAAATATTTCTTCGAGCTGAATGCTGGCTAGCACTGCGAAAGACGTCCCCACATAATATTCTCCGGACCTCTCCAGCTTCGTCTGCCGAACCACTCTGGTACATGCCCGCCATTTAAGTCGCGGAGATCTTCGAACTTTAAACGCCGAATTTCGTCGGTGAACAGGGTAAACACACTATTTTCTCGAATTTTCTTGGTTCTTTGCAGTCCAAACGATCGCTCAAGGTATACCATTTCGTTTTTACGACAAGCAACGGCGAAAAAATACGAAATAACATGGCAGAGATTTTTAGTATCGACACATTGTCGCGGACGAAAATAAAGTAAATTGATCATGTTCGTGGTTTCCAAATTCATATCTGCCGCGAAAACTGATCTTTGGTGAAATCGACAACGCTGACAGATTGGATTAGTGTACACACTCTAGGTGCGCAAAGGAATGTGTGAAACTTATTAGGGATTAGTTACTTGAGCTCAAAGCGTCTTCATTTCCATGACGAAAAGGGGTCCCTGGTGCGTGCAATAAGAATCGGGCTCTGGCTTCTTATGTCTATCCCAGTCGTTGTGTTTGTTTTTCTCTATTTTCGTATATTTATTGCTGTAAAATTACTCTTAACTCCACTTTTATCGCTGCAATCTCAAGAAAAAGATCGAATTTGTAGTGCGAATCAGAAAAACTGACCAAGAAAAATTGAGGCCCCATTAGGGGGGGGGGGGGGGGGGTCCCGAGTATCCCGTATCCCATTAATTTTTCGCCTAAATATCCCGTATCCCATTAATTCCTGAAAAACGTTGAAGTTCGATATCCCACAATCTCTTTTCTTAATATCCCGTGTCCCTATAATTTTTCCCTGAAATATCCTGTTTCCCTATATTTTTTCCCAAATATCCCGTATCCCTAAAACCCCTAATGGGGCCTTAAAATTCTATCATTTCTTTTCAGTTTGCCGCAAACGTCTTGACCTGGGTTTCTTGATTGACGGCTCTGGAAGTATTGAGGCTTACGGTCGAGGAAACTTCAGACGATGTCTCAACTTCGTCCAGAGAGTAGTGGCTTCATTCGCCATCTCCCCGACACAAACTCGTGTTGGTATTGTGCTATTTTCGCATCGTGCGTGGCTCATCGCTAACTTCAGACGCTACAGAAACAAACAGAGCGTGTTGCGTGCTATAAGTCGCATTAGATACCCGAGAGGTGGCACTAGAATTGGACGAGCAATGAGATTTGCCAGATATCGGTTGTTTAAAAGGAGAACAAATAGACGAAAGGTGAGTATACATGAAGTTTTTCCCTCTTGTTCACAGTGGTAACGATTTCTCCGCGTTTCAGTTACTTTTTAATCAATTTTCTAGTACTTTTGAAAAGAGTTTTTTAACTTTCCTTTCAATTTACGCCATGTTAAAATCCGCAAAAAGTGTTTCATATTTTGCTACTTGTTTCGTTTGATTCGTTCCTCGTGTTTGCAGAGGTGGTACCGCAAGCGCTTATAAAATTTTTCAGTGCGTTTTTTAATCCAGTAAATAAAACTCGTAATCTCTGATAATGAATATTGAGCCGGTCAACTTCCTCTAAAACGGACACCCGTCGGGACTGGCTCCAACTGTCCGTCTTCAAGAGGTGTCCGTCTTATAGGGAGTTTAGTTACAGCAAAATGACTGAGAAACGGCAGAGAGGGGACCAACCGCAGGTGTTAAGGGGTGTCCGTCTTTTTGAGATGTCCGTTAAGAGAGAGTTGACTGTTATAGCCTCTATGGGGCTGAAAAGGGCAATCAGGGCGCGTCCTATGCTCGAGAAAAAAATTCAAGATGATAATTTCTGGAATAATTTCTGGCGGATGCGGATGCAAGTTGTGAACAAGTTGCAAGTTGCGAACGTGTGACACCCCATTCTGGAACTTGCAATGTTTTTCAGTCGTCATCGTTGCGCTGCAAGTTGCAATAATATTTCCCTCGAGTAACATGGCCTATATATAGTGTTATCACAACTCCTTTTCACAATGTAGTTCAAAATTTGTCTTCTATCTTTCAGGTCCTGATTGTCATGACTGATGGTATTTCACAAGACAGGGTTGGGAAGCCGTCACGTGATCTCAGAAAGGCGGGTGTGCGTATTTTGGCGCTTGGAATCGGCAGGAAATTCAGACGAGCTCAGCTCAACCAAATGGCGGCGAACCCACGATATGTGTTCAAAGCCGGTTTCAGAAGCCTTCATCGTGTAGTGAGATCAATCAAAAGAACGGCTTGTGGAGGTAATAAGCTCAAAACAAAATCGCATGAGTTAGCATGAGTTTATTTGGCGATGGTGACAAAACGCAGGCAAATGAGCGCTGCGCTTCTCCCAATTTGCGCCTCAATGGGATGGTCTGTTATACTTGCGCTTACGTTGCCAATGAACACCGGGCTTAATGTAATGTAATGTAAAACTTTATTTAAACACGGAAAATCATCAGTAAATTAAGCTTAAGTAAAAAAACTAAAACTAATTACAATTGCTTTACATGATTGCCGTGTGGGAATCCGATATATCAGCTACCTTCTTAATAATTTGCTTAAAATTATTAACAGATACAGCATTTTTAGGCATTTGGGCAAGTTATTTCAAAACATACCCCGCTGTAAGAGAAGCTTAATTTTAAATAATTGGTGCTTGCATTGGTTTGGGTAGAGCCAGCTTTCCCTCAGAGTCTCTTAACTTATAAACAGTGACGCTGAGAGAAAAGACTTTGAAGATAATCTGGGGCAAGTCCATTCATGGTTTTAAACATCATCAAGGCTTTCTGTTTCTTTCGTCGAAGAAAAATCCTCTCCCAATCGAGGGTGGAAAGGAGGTGGTTTGAGCTCGCTTATTGTTGACATGATCTTTATCACGTTGTATATTTTGTAGTGCGTCGTGATCAGATACGCGAGATGAAGTTGAGACGTAAAGCTAAAAAACGGGATTGGCGATGGAGAAAAAGACGACCCAGGAGACGACGACGTCGGAGACGAAGGAGAAGAAGAAGATGGCGTAAGTTTTGTTTGGTCATGTACTAAAACCCATCTTAGAGCAATTTTCGATTGAGTGTAAAATTTTGCTTCACTACGCTAAGTGATTGGTTTTAAATCGCGCGCTACTTTCTCGACCGGTCAGAAGTAAAACCAAAACCAACCTTGTCTCGCTCGCGCACGTTTTCCCGCGCTTTGCACCCGCTAGATGTGTTTGCTTCGAATTTTGATTGGTTGGCTGGATTGTCTGTGCCTTTTTTGATTAGCCACAGTGATTGTTGGTTTTACGACATTCAAACGAAAAGCGCTCTAGTAACCACTTGCTTAAAATTTTCCTTCGATTTTTCCAACTAACACAAACTAGTTCAAATAGGAAATATGGCTTTTAGCTTTTGACATTTTCTAAACTTTGTATCCGAAAATAACTGATTTATGCCCTTAACTCTCCAACATAAAACACACAACAAATTAAATCAAAAACAAAAAGTAGCAGTTGGTTAGAGCGCCCAACCGGTATCTGGGAGACCATGGGTTCGATTCCCGTCGGGGACTCAGATTTTTTTCTTTGTCCCATGCTCGTGTCATGTTGAATACTTCATCTTCATTATTTATTACCGAGCTTAAAATTTACCATCTTTATTATTTACTAAAAACAATTTATAGGACAGTAGTGCCCACAATGGACCCGACATCAGTCCATTGATTACATATATATATCGCGTTCATTTTTCCCGAGGTCCCCGCACTTCTACTATTAAAAGACGGAAGACCTGGCCCGGTTCGTTCGAAAGCCGTTTAACACTAACCCAGGATTAAAAGTTGATCGAGGGTTCAATTTCTCTTTTATAAAATTATTTAAATTGCTTATGTTTTGTGGAGTTAGAGATTAGTAGATGTCAAAACTGAAGGACAGAACATACAAGCAGAAAACCTCACTGAATAGTTGAAAAACTGAAATCAAAATTCACGCTAATCCTGGATTAGCGTAATCGTGTTTGAACAACCCGGCCTGTGGAACTAGACTTTTCACAAAATCTCACTAAACGTCTCTAGATTAGCGAGAACGTAAATAGGTAAATCTTTATGATCGGTCAATTCTCTTTGCAGCGTGGGGAAAGAAAAGGAGTGTAATAATTGTCAGACCTGATGAGAATGACGACAAGGGCAATAATAGCCTCAGTGATAATAACAATGCCGACAGTGTTAAGGACAGCGAGAGTGGTAGTGGCAGTGGCAGTGGTAGTGTCGAAGACGATGGCGAATCGTCTGGTGATTCACTGCAAGTACGGGCAAATCAACGAAGCGAAATAACTAAAGTTGAGACTAAAGGTGAGTAACAAAACTAACAAATCGAAATCGAATTCTGCTTTGAATAAACTGCAAAGACTAGCACAAAAATAAAACGGAAACCAACAGACTACGAAAAGTGTAAAACTGAAGCAATGACGGCGACCTTTATTAACTCTCCCGATAATTTCAGAACGTAAACTAGGGGCATTTCGCAGTTCATAGATTAAAAAATCATCAAGTTAAAATAAAAAAACACAACCTTAAAGGAGGTTTGGATACCCGATCTTAATTAGCATTGATACTTACGATTTTAGTTCTCCATTTACTCCGTAGTTTTTGTTTTTATTGAGAAGATATATCAAACACTCGAGACAGTGTCTCATCCGCTATTCAAACACCTCGAATTTCGTCAAAAATAATACGCTGCGCGTCGTATTTTCGACTCTCTTCTCGGTGTTTGGATATCCCGATGAAACACCGTCTCTTGTGTGTCACAAAATGGTTGAAGGATACAGTTCTAATAAACCATATCTATTTTTTCTGCAGTCAACAAACCAAGTGTGTCCCCAAGCTACTTGTGGCATTTTGGATCATCTGGAAACAGCTCGGTCGCTTTAGATGAAGTGCGTGGTCGCGCAGTCCATCTAGAGGGCGGTGCCGCTATCTCGAACACAACCGAGAGAGGTCTTGTGGCTGATACAAATGGTGGATGGCTGTCTCTCAAGGAAACCAACAGTGAGTAGTTATGCAAAGTTAACAAACTTCTCGGGACTATTCGTGTGTCATATTTCTGCTTTTATTCATGGTTTGCGGCCATTCTTTTTACATACAAGTTACAAAGTCGTGGTTGCCATGTTTGTAGTAATAATGAAAGAAGCAATGCAAAGGAGAAATATTTTGTTAATGTCCATCAACACGGTGTTTTTGACGTCACATGCAAACCAAACGTCAATAAAAAAAATCTCTCCTTTATTTATACTCTTTTTAGGCAATTCGTCTCCTAAGACAAAGTTTTCTCTGTGTGTATGAGACATTCTCGCCTTCAATTAAATGTCGATGTTGATCATAGACCTGTTTTAGTGAATCCGGCTGAATCTGTTTAAGAAAAATTCTTGAATTTTGTTTCAGATCACTAGTTCAAAACGTTGTGCGCATGCAATGATTTTGTGTAATTCTTACATTTTGTGAGATATTCGCAAGCTTGAAACAGAAACTCGAAAGCTCAAAACGATAGGAGCGTCTCGCATCTTTGAAACCAGCTTAATTTGATAGTAAACGTTTCCGTAACAAAGAAGAAATATATCTTTTTTGGTGGTATAATTATCTGTCATTCAGGATCAAATTTTAAATTTCTTAAATCCCAGGAATGCTCACAATTCTGGGGGCTATGATGGCCTAATTAATAACAATAAAAATTAAAATTTGTATAGCGCAATTTTCATGATGAATGATCAAATTCGCTTTACAAGAATAAAAAGATAAAAAGTAAAAATAATGATGATATATATACAAGATTTACAAACCTAAGAAATAAAAACTAAACGTTAAAAGTACGTCTTGAACGGTGTGTCTTAACAGTACGTTTAAAAACTGACAAAGATTGATTGTGACTATTAAATTTCACTGGCCAAACCGTTTTAGAGTTTTGGCGCGGATGACATAAAAGCTCTAGCTCCCAAAGTTGATAACTGTTTAACGCTTGGAATATCTGACATAAGGCCCAACTCCCTTCTCCCAATTCCTGGGCTGTAGGTATCTTAGCTGAACACTCCAGGAGTACACGGGGCTGACAGTTTATTTTACTGGTAGGAGCACTTTGTCGCCCTCTTCCCCCACACAAAAGGCGTTGCTTTTCTTGTCTATAAATTAATTTTGAGATTAGATAAGAGATTGATTCTAATCAAGAAAAGGAGCAAGTTGATTAACGGTCCATTTTAATGGTGGTATATCTCTCATTCAGGAGCAATTACTGAATCTTCTGAACTCTTTTACCACAGATACCTGCTTTAGTGACCCCGGACATTGCGCGGATAAAGGTATGACGGTGATGTCCTGGCTCAAACTCAACAAGACTTCACTGACTAACACCACCAGCTCGTACATAATGTCAAGTGGCGGCCAGTCCACCGCGTCTCGCGGATTTGCCGTGGTCTACTTCCCCAAGAAATACATCGTGATTCTAAGCACAAAAAACAAGCAGTGGAAACTAGACACGCCTGTTCTGCCGAGCGGATGGTTCAACCTCGCTTTCACGTGGCGGGAAGCCGATCAGCTCAAGTTATACGTGAACGGCACCCACGTGGCTAGCAGTGATCCTGCATTGGTGTCCAGGCCTCGCGATTCGTTTACAACGTTTGATATTGGACGGCCAAACAATTCGGATAAACCGATGTACAGATTCCCATTACAGATCAATGAATTAGCTCTCTGGGAAAGGGAACTTTCCGAGCAGGAATTAAAATCAGGTAAACTACTTTTATCCTACCCTTTTTGGTGTATGAAGTACCTACTTGCTCTCCAATTTCGAAATACAGTACTGAAAAGCTCCAAATGCAAGACCCTTTTTAAGACGATTTGAGGGGGTGGGGCTTAATTTAAATCGTACATCAGTTAGGGTAAGCATATATAAGAAATAAAGTAGACTTTTCAAAGATTTAGTTCTGTTTGATAACACATTTTCACAAGACAGCAACCTAAATAGCGTAAAACTGCTTTGTTTCTTTGTTCATGAATGGTTACGAGAAACCATCTACGGGATGGGGAGCTTAATAGAGAGGGGGGTTATTAAACAATTGAACTTCCAGAGGGGGTGGGGCTTACTGGAGAGTGGGCTTAAAAAGATTTGGGCTTAATAGAACCTTAACGGTGGTAACGGATGAAAAACTCCGGAAGGCCTACAAAATTGGAAGAGATCAACGTTGACCAAGTACAATGTGGAATGTTCATGAAAATTATGTTTCATCTTTTTAGTGATGAATGTGCAGTCCAGTCAACACAGTAAATCACAAAACAAAGTGAACAAGAATTAAGGTAAGATATTATTTTTATCATATGACACTGTAATGGTCACATAACTCGAGCTGTAGATTATTTTAGGGAAATGAAAACATCCCTATGACGTCACTACATTTTCATCTTAAAAAAAAGCGGTTCCTCGAGTTAATTTGAAAGCACTCATGGGCATTTAGTAAACCACATAGGTAGTAATGTCCATGCTAAACTTAACAAATGTTAAACGTCACAGCGTGCACTATTGAGTTACAGATGCACGCGAGAGGTTGCTAAGCACGAAAGAAGCGTTAGAGTCACTCAAGCTTTTTGAGTTTCTTGCAGTCGCATCATATCAGCGCGCGCCCTTAGGTTGAAAGCATACGTCAGCGTGCACCCATGGGCAACGCGCGCTTTACTTTAGTTTTGCTAATAGAAAAACTTTCGTGCTTTTCTTTAAACAGTATCTTGAGTGTATGTTTTTTCCTTTGCGCCAAGGCTTTCTAATTCTCACAAAAGTGAGTGCAGCGAACATGAGCGTCACTCAATTCTCGCCCCTTACGGCTGGTTGGTGTGTAAAGTAATAATGTGCGCATGGTTTCATTTCTCGAATACTCATCTTATGGACTGCGGACGCCTATCTTAGCTCGCCATAGCAAGCAAGAAGCAAAAATAATATGAGAAACAGAATGTGCCTACGCGAAACGTACCCGCTGCCATATTTTTTCCCACGTTTCGCTTCCTGCTCTTGCGACCATTCATGTTTCAATAGAAGTCCATTAATCTTATGGTTTTTTATTCTTTGCAGATGTCACATCACCATAGCAACAAAAAAATGTAGAGATGTTCCGTGGCGGGCGCTGCTTTCTTTAAGTCGACATAATGTTAACAAGCGCCATGTTTATTAGACTGTGTCTAAGCGAAAATTTTTTGTGCATTTATTATTGTGCCACTTGAACAAATAAATTTATTATCGTGAATTAGTTCCTCGTGTCTTTCTTTGGAGTGTGTTAAAAGTTCGGGAATATAAGGGCAATGCATAGACGAAAGTAGGAGAAAACGCGCATTAGAACGTATAAATGTAGGCATAGTTATACGATGTAGGGACGCACGGTGTAACCAAAGGGCAAACACATAGGGAAACCCACAGTGAATGCCCGGGAACGTTAATAGCGCCGGAACCCGCCGGTAACCCACGGGGATCACGTTAGGTTGGGTGTAATCTCATAGTAGCCTAATCCCTAGGCGTTCTGCGGCTCGATCAAAGAGCCGTGAGCCGTGACGTCTCGAGAGAGACCCAGTCTTCGCGCTAACAACGGAACATGAAAGAACGCCTAGTGTCTAGGCTGAACCCAGGGATTGGTGTCAAACCAAAGTAAGGTATCAGTAAGGGGTGGATCTCGGCCAAAGATGGGTGTCGGACAACTTTGGGTTCTGGCCCAGAGTTCATTTTAAGGTTAGGATTAGGAGAAAGGAGAAACGAAAGACCACATGGGAAACGCAGCTGGACCGCACAGTGAATGTACAAAGGAACGCTCAGTTCGCACGGATAACGTGTAGTGAAACGCATGGCAAACGCTGGGGAATGCAGGGGGGATGCACGAGGTACCAAAACCGACTAATACACGATCAACAGACAAACAAACATACGAGAACCTGGGCCCCTGTTGATACCAGCCAAGCGCTGATGGGGCCACCCTTCCTAAATAAAGTTGACTTGACTTGAGAACCCACAACGATTGCAGACAGAACTTGGAAATCCACGGACGAACACACAGAGATAAGATTCAGCTAACATTAGATGTTGGCCAAAATTGGGCGTCGGACATTGATAGGTGTAGGGCGGGCTTAATTGATAAACTGTTGGCTTTGAATTTTGGTTAGTGCGGAACTCAGGAATAAATGCAGAATGCACATGCTACTCCATTACCATGATAACCCTAATCGTAGCCCTCGCCCACACTTTAAAACTAATCCTGGCTCGACACCGCAACACCCAATCTTGGCTGACACAAGCCTCTTGCATTTCTCTTGCATTTCCATTGGGTACCGGACGAAGAAAACGCTGGAGAACGCAATGGTACTTACGATGAAACATATATAGCAAAACGTGAGAATTAAAACGAAAGGCAGCGCACGGGGAATATGCACAGGAGAAGCCAAAGTTAAAGCACGAACGAACTAAGCGTTAAAGGGACTATGTCACGGATTTTAGCCAAACTTATGCATAGGAAATGACCATCAAATTCGTTTTCATAATATATAAAATAACCTCTTAAAACACTGAAGAAATATTTAAATAACACACGCAAAAAAGGTATGGATGGCCAAAAGTGTCGAAGATTGAAACGGATTGCGATATGGGTTTTTGAAATACGGTCCGACGAAACAGTTTTCAAAGTTAATCTTGTCTGCTTATAACTTTAAATTATAACGCCCGGGAGACACATTTGGTTGCAATGAAGCTATGGTTTTGTCATTTAGAATCATAGAATTAATTTCTTTGCAAACATTTAGTTTCATAGTGAATGTTTAGCAAAATTTAATAACATAAAATTAACTTAACCGTGACACAGTCCCTTTAAGCAGACTTATCAGAAAATCACAGCGAATGCACGAGGGACGTAGGAACCCACGCCGTGATGGTAAACTGGGGTTGGGTGTCGACACAGGGTTAACGTTAGGGATAAATAACGGATAGCCACGTACGAATAGCACTGGCTATGGGATGTGAAAGCACTGGAAAACGACGGAAACGCACAGTGAACGTATGGTAAATTACGCAAGGAAACGCACGTAAGAACGCACTTGAGAAAAGATAAGGGTGTTTAGGATAAAGAAGGGACAAGACAAAGAATGGGGAACGCACGGGCAAAATAAAACAGAATGCCCTTTTGAGGACCCAATCTTCACAACTAAAATTAGGATAAACAATTCAACTCCAAAAAACGTGAACCTAAAATTACTTCTTGATCCACTTTGCCAACGTGAAACACAAAAGGAGCACCAGGAAGAAACCCCCTGGGAGGGGAGGGGTGAGGGATATCCCACAATTCCTATCAATCGACCAACGTGACATGGTGCTGGCTTCGACCGAGGAGATCAAGCGAGGAGAAGGACATTTTACTCGTTATTTGCAATTCTTGGTATGTAAAAAAAGCCTCCTACTCTCATTTTATTAAACAGCAATAACGTATTAAGGCAATAGTTAGTTTTTTGGCCTTTTTTTCATTTTAGTTCAGCCAAATTTTGAATAATGAAGACGCGAATATGGTGTGACACAAGAGTCCGCCATATTGCGTTAATAGGTTGTGTCCATTTAGTTTTTTGATTTTTTTTTTTTTTTTTTTTTTAAATTTTATAAAATTTTGCAAATGGCGATTTTAAAAAAAAGCAACTTTGATGAGCAAGCCTCAGATACCAAAATAATTTAAACAAGTTTGTTATCACAAGTTCTAATTACATCAGCATCCACGTCATAAATTGCATAGAAACTTGAGTGAATTACTGCTTGAAAATTACACAGAACTGATAAATTTATAATAAAGAAATTATTGGCACTGGCAAGATGTTTGTATAACCTACTTTTAAAGGTCTTTGCACACGTGGTGACAAAACACAGGGACATGTGGCAGCAACATGTAGCAGCTAAAAAAATCATGTGTTGTTTACACTAAGGGGAAATGTAGCAAGGACGTGTAGCGGGGACATGTGGCAGCAACAAAATCATTGTTGAAGATCATTAGAAATTCCGAGAGGGTGGTCTCAATAGTCAATTTTTGGCATGTCAACACGAATTCCTGCAACATTTTGTCCCTGCAACATGTTACACAAAGTTCAGCGAGTTGAATTCCGTGCAACATGTTGCAGGGACAAAACAGCTTCAATGTTCGTGTTGCGCGTGCCAAAAAAATAAACAGCACACACAAGGGGACGTGTCGCTGCGACAATAATGTCCCTGGAACATGTCCCTGCTACATTTTCTTGCATGTGTACACATTGTGATTTTGTTGCAGCTACACGTCTCCGCTCCATGTTCCCTCAGTGTGAACAACACATGATCCTGACATGTCCCCATGTGTGCAGAGACCTTAAAAATATTAATTTTGTAAATCCCATTTTATTCATGACCACTGTTCAAGGGATTATTCCTGACAGCAATTAATTAAAGATAAGCAATGTGTTGTTCCAGAAAAAATCCATACTCCTCCCATGGAGGATCTTTTGGTTTGAATCCCCCCACCCAACTGGAAATTCGAGTTAAGCCCCCTATACTTTCCTTTAGAAATTTTGACCTTTGAGTCCCACAACCCCTTAAAATTTTCCAATGACATTCCATGGGGTGGGTTCGAATATAAAAAATAATTAAAAGCATAAAAATAATTATTAAATAATTCCCCCAAATCTGACCGTGGTCCAACACAAAAATCCTTCTGAAAAAAACCCTTCTCAAAGAGCCCATGGACTTATATTTAGTTACAGCTCGTAAGGAAAATAATTTATTTTCTGATTATAAGTGCCTTTAGTAGGGCTTGTTTTGTGGTAAAGGTTGTTTTCATGTCGTTTTGTTTAGTGTGTGTATTATTCTTGCATACACAGTATACCAAACAATTGAATAGCTTGATGCAAAAGAATGCTTAGTGACTTTAAGGATGAAAAATCGTTTTTTCCTTCAAACGTGCCTGAATTTTTGCTCAAAAGTGCCTGAATTTTTGCATGTGGTCTTCGATTAAATAGAAAATCATTGTCCTTTTTTTTTTCTTAAACTACTTTGTGACGTAAGCTTACGTTTGAATTATTTTGGCGCGCGAAGCCGAGGCAACAAGACTTTCAATCAAACCAGTTGAAAACTCACCTTGCGCATTAGAAGTCCGCTTATTTTCGCTTATTTGACACATATTTGCGCCCGTCTGGTGGTGAAAGGAAATCATTAAGTCTGGAAACCCGTAAGCCACTAGCATATCTCAAAGAAGCGAGATGTGTTGCTGCCTGAAGATTGCTAAGCCCTGCCAAGACTGGCGGTAAACTTGGCTTTCGAAGGCGCATTGAGCCAGGCGAGGTCTAGAAGCAACTTCTGTTCCAAAAAACGTTATTTTCTCGAAGTTTTGGCTCATTTGCCTCGTGTTGCCGCGTTGAACGTTTGGAAATAAGGAGGTGCTTTTAGACTTATAAAAATTCTCTTAGATTTGGCGATAGGAGTTTGCGTATTTCAGCTACTCAGGGATATCCCATAATAATCTTTAATGGATACGTCATTCGATACGCATTGTCACAATAAACAAAGTTCGTTCAGCACGGCAAAGACGGAAAACGCTCACTCAATCAACAGAACACAACAGAATCGACAGAAAAGGATATTGTTACCAAGAAAAGCAACAAATTGCTTCATTTCGACAAAAAATAGCCCTAAGCTGCGATCCTTTCCAGGAATAAAGGGCCTGAATGTTTAAAAGAACGATCGTTGCTTTTGAGTCAAGATCAAATTGCGTTACGCGTGACTACGGAGAGAAACTGGGGAAAAGCGAAAACATATTATGGATTAACCTTTAGCAGCCTAAATTTGCTGACTGAAAACGAAACATTGAACATTTGGCGAGTGCATTTGTGGTTAGAAGCTGGCGAGAGGAAAGGGCAACGGCGTAAGTCGTTTTTGTTTAAGTATTTCTCGTTCATTTTGCTATATATTTTTCACTTTTTTTCACTGTTCAGTCGCTCAAGTTTGTCGATCGGTCAGGTTCAATGTTTATATAACATTCGTGACACTTAACCCTAACCTTAACACTAGCTGACCCTAACTTTACTTTACTGTAACTGCTAAGTTTAATCCTCATCTCTCTTTGAAATCGAAAGGCTATTTGGCTTTGTTGCCGCGTGTTATTGTTTTAAAGTGACCATAGTTCTAGTTTTTCTCGAAGACAAGGTGCAAACCAGAAATTTTAATTCGAGGACAATGTTTTTCCATTAAATTGAAGACCACATGCAAAAATTGGGGCAGGTTTGAAGGAAAAAACGATTTTTCATCCTAAAAGTCACTAAGCATTCTTTTGCATCAAGCTATTCAATTTCAGTCTCGGTATCCAGTCCAAATTGAGACCCAAAATTGCAAATTTACATTTGAAAATGTGCAGTTCTAGAAAATATCCATACCCACTTCATGGAAGATCATTGAAAATTCTGAGGGGGTAGGGGGTCTTAAAAGTCAAAATGTTTAAAAGGAAAGTACATTGTATGAATCTGATCACTCCTTTTATTGATGTACCGTATTTACCCATGTATAAGTTAACCTTAAATTTTACCTAAAAATTGGTCCAAAAAATCGCCCTCGACTTATACATGTACATGGGCCAAACTTTTCGACCAAAGTACCAGTTAGATAAATTCTGCATGATTAACATAACAATTGTTTTAATATGTTAACAAACATCTACATAAACAACAGTACAGGTTACGATGTCCTTTCGCTTTGCTATGTGTCGTTAAATTGGCATTTCAAGTTGACTTTAATACGATTTATCCGCTTAACTATAAACCTGAATGTTGTAGAGACTCACTGGCACAAGAATTGAATAAAGAGCTGACTGCATGATTTTCCACTCACTCTTCATGCATGACCCAGCATAAATTTTAATATACGGTAATATTCATCTTTCTCCAGAAAAAGTGTCAAGCATTGAATGACAAGAGCTGGACAACAGAAGTGAAGAGGAAGCTGGACAACTTGATTTAAAAGTGTTGAGGTTAGTTGATGTTTAACACACTACTACTGTTTACTGTAGACTTGTGCACTTCATATGATGGGATGCTTGGATAACATGTTTATTATGATGGCACATGTACATGTATAATCAGGGATGTAGCTAAGAAAACACTTAGCCGGCTCATCAACAAGCTCAGCTGGCTTTTCTGGCCTTGACAGCTCTAAAAGGTTACCTTAGCCTTTGTTTTCATGTGAAATTTCAGCCGGATTCAAGTTCTCTTTCAGCCGGTGAAATTAGCTGGCAGCCGGCCCTTAGCTACAATCCTGTATAATGCAGTTCCTGTTTATTTTGAGGGTGTACCTTATAACCCTAACCACTTTTTGTCGAGTATTTCTGCACAAAAACTTTGGATTGGGTAAAAGCCTTCATTTTCTTTGCCCTGAATAAATCAATCTTCCTTATGGCTTTTGACCATGTTAACTGGATCTGGTAAATGAGTGTTGTGACTTATTTAATGGAATTTTAGCTCTGCGTAGATATGTTACACATTCTTTATCTTAAAGTAAATGGTTTGAACCCAGGAGTATCAGTAGTTCGTATAGCATGATCGTCCGGGTGAGAGTAGTTCTGAGAAGAACTGTTGTTGGTGACTGACGTTTCGACAACCTGAGCGGAAGTCATCTTCAGAGTCAAGTGAAAAGTTGTTGTCAGTCGATGATGTTATAAGTCTGGTCCGTTGAAGCTGATTGGTCAGTTAAGCCGTGATGTTATTGGCTGTAAGACTCGTGTA
Organism: Oculina patagonica; assembly: GCF_052425735.1. NCBI lineage: Eukaryota > Metazoa > Cnidaria > Anthozoa > Scleractinia > Oculinidae > Oculina > Oculina patagonica. The sequence continues at coordinate 19,720,599 of NC_135760.1, forward strand.
AAGTTTGTCATCAGTAATTGGTCAGTTTCGATCCGTCTATTGTTAGTGTAATTAAGTCGTTCTGTTCCGTCTATTGTTAGTCAAATTAAGTCATTCTGTTGGCGGTTCGTTTGTCGCTTCTGTTTACGTCGTGAATAAGTCGTTTGTAAGGTGCCGGTAGTTGTTGACATCTGTTGATAGGCGTCTGTTCTAAGTTTGTGTACCAGCTTTCCAGAGTCAGTCGTTGAAAATAGTTAGTACTGTAGGTTAAGCATTCAGCAGAGTCCCAGTCGATTTTGTGTTTAGTAAGTCGGTGGTGTTCAGAAATGTGATTGTTGACATCACCATTTCTCGTCGCTCGTTTGTGTTCAGTCAGTCTCGTGGTCAAGTTTCTACCGGTCTCTCCGATGTAGGAGGCCTGGCAGTCGGAGCATTTGATTTTATAAATCGCTCCCTGTCTGTTGTTAGGTTCGTCTCTGTCTTTAACGTTGGTCAGTAAATGTCGTAACGTTGTTATAGGTTTGTGAGCTACACGGATATTGTAGGGTTGTAGGATCCGCGCAATAGTCTCAGAAGTGCCCTTGATGTAGGGTAAAGTCGCTGTAGTAACAGATGTCAGATTTCTGTCAGTTTCAGTAGTTCTGTGAGTGTTGCGTCTAATAAAGTCAGTATTGTAGTTGTTCTTGTGGAAAACGCGGTCAAGGTATTTGTTTTCGTCAGATAAACTGTCTGGTGTGTCACAAACTAGTTGCGCTCGTCTCGTCAAAGTCTTGATAGTCGTAGCTTTGTGGGAAGTCGGGTTGTAGGATGTTTCGTCCAGTAATCTGTCGGTATGCGTCGGTGTTCTGTACACTGTAGTTCGTATTTCGTTGTTGTCGCGGCTTACCAGACAGTCAAGAAAAGGAAGTTTTCCGTTTTCTTCGATCTCCCTGGTAAACTGAATGTCGGCGTTCTGTTCGTTTAGGTGTTTGTGAAAGTCGGGGTCGCCGGTTTCCGTTGTTGTCGCAGAAATTGTGATGCAAAATATCGAGGAACGCGCCCTTGCAACTTGCCGACAAACGATACCGCTCTGGTTACGCTACGTTGATGATACCTTTACCGTCGTACACAAAGACGAAATCGACGACTTTCACAAACACCTAAACGAACAGAACGCCGACATTCAGTTTACCAGGGAGATCGAAGAAAACGGAAAACTTCTTTGTGTACGGCGGTGTACTTTTACCGCCGTACACAAAGACGAAATCGACGACTTTCACAAACACCTAAACGAACAGAACGCCGACATTCAGTTTACCAGGGAGATCGAAGAAAACGGAAAACTTCCTTTTCTTGACTGTCTGGTAAGCCGCGACAACAACGAAATACGAACTACAGTGTACAGAACACCGACGCATACCGACAGATTACTGGACGAAACATCCTACAACCCGACTTCCCACAAAGCTACGACTATCAAGACTTTGACGAGACGAGCGCAACTAGTTTGTGACACACCAGACAGTTTATCTGACGAAAACAAATACCTTGACCGCGTTTTCCACAAGAACAACTACAATACTGACTTTATTAGACGCAACACTCACAGAACTACTGAAACTGACAGAAATCTGACATCTGTTACTACAGCGACTTTACCCTACATCAAGGGCACTTCTGAGACTATTGCGCGGATCCTACAACCCTACAATATCCGTGTAGCTCACAAACCTATAACAACGTTACGACATTTACTGACCAACGTTAAAGACAGAGACGAACCTAACAACAGACAGGGAGCGATTTATAAGATCAAATGCTCCGACTGCCAGGCCTCCTACATCGGAGAGACCGGTAGAAACTTGACCACGAGACTGACTGAACACAAACGAGCGACGAGAAATGGTGATGTCAACAATCACATTTCTGAACACCACCGACTTACTAAACACAAAATCGACTGGGACTCTGCTGAATGCTTAACCTACAGTACTAACTATTTTCAACGACTGACTCTGGAAAGCTGGTACACAAACTTAGAACAGACGCCTATCAACAGATGTCAACAACTACCGGCACCTTACAAACGACTTATTCACGACGTAAACAGAAGCGACAAACGAACCGCCAACAGAACGACTTAATTTGACTAACAATAGACGGAACAGAACGACTTAATTACACTAACAATAGACGGATCGAAACTGACCAATTACTGATGACAAACTTTACACGAGTCTTACAGCCAATAACATCACGGCTTAACTGACCAATCAGCTTCAACGGACCAGACTTATAACATCATCGACTGACAACAACTTTTCACTTGACTCTGAAGATGACTTCCGCTCAGGTTGTCGAAACGTCAGTCACCAACAACAGTTCTTCTCAGAACTACTCTCACCCGGACGATCACGCTATACGAACTATTCTTTATCTTGCACTCTTGTTCAAAAAATGATTGTTGCAATAGCAAACCAGAAGAAGGACTTGAAAACTGAGCATTGACATGTAGTAGTAAAAAGTACAGTTTTCGAGCGCCATTCTTAAAATTTGTTGCACTTTGATGGCCTCTACCAGTGTAATAGCAAACCAGAAGAAGTACTTGAAAACTGAGCATTTACATGTAGTAGTAAAAAGTACAGTTTTCGAGCGCCATTCTTAAAATTTGTTGCACTTTGATGACCTCTACCGGTGTAATAGCAAACCAGAAGAAGTACTTGAAAACTGAGCATTTACATGTAGTAGTAAAAAGTACAGTTTACGAGCGCCATTCTAAAAATTTGTTGCACTTTGATGACCTCTATTTGACATTTTCTTGAATTACCCAGACCTGTTCTCCAGTATGTTTTATACGTACATACATGTTTTGCTGACATTTTTGTGTCATGTGATCATCATGTGATCATTGAAGAAAACATACACTACTTCAAAAAACAAAAATGGTAATGTACAGTATTGCTCCAAATTTGGATGAAGGGATTGGTTATAAGGTATTGAGTAAAAGTTTTGGCAACTTTGCTTTCTAATTTTGTGTTTTGAGTAATGCATCAGTAATCTTTTACCTTGTCGTGGCTCAAATAATTTATTTTACTGATATGTACTTGATCAAATGTGTGACATGTTACTTTATTGTCACGTGTGAAACATAAGCTTCATGCCACAAAATTCTCTGCTTTGAATTTTTTTGTTTAGAACGCAATGAAACATGTTCTGGCAATTTGAGGATATTTCAACGAAAATTCGCAAGAACAATTATAAACAAATTTTGTTTGCAAGGCTTTTACACAATTAATACTCAGTACATTTATCTTAAAAACCTCAAGATTTCTTATTTTTAAACTGTTTTATTTTGATTAATTTTGCTTAACCCCTGAAAATATGTTTTAGTGAAAACTAAATTGTGTCCATATACATGTACTTTCCGGCTTATTTATATGGCAGATGCAAATAGACTACATACGTGTAAGGTTATGATAGCGAATTTCGGATTTAGAATTGGCCCATTATAATTGACCTGGAAAACTGGTTTTCTTATTCTTTCCACAAGAAAAGGTGTTTTCTAGGAAACAAACTGCATCAGTGTTCTACATAATCTAATTCTGACAATATATAATGTAGCTATTTTTTTAGCAAAAAATGAAAGAAAGCAATTTTTGAACTCTGTCACTCAGTGGTAAGTGTTTTTCCGGCCAGGCAATCTTCTGGTATTGAATGGAAAACATTAGGAGTAAAAATGAATTGTGATCCTCTCAAGAAACAAGATTCTGATACTTTGAGGGGATTCTGTTAATCACCCCCGTCAGCTCCCTCACTTTCGAGATATTAAATTGAACATAAGAAAATAAATTTTCGTATCTCCAAGTAGCCATGTACATGGATAAATTTATACATTTCAGTTATTTAGCAACCAAATCCTTGAATGCACTTCCTATAATCACTACCTAAACCACAGTTTTAACTCCTTGGAAGCTTAAACTTTGTCCTATTATGATGTTTTATAATTTGTCTGTTTGCTATCTTTAAATTTCTTTCTTTTTTCCTAATTGTTTATTTTTCCCTTCCTTTCTTTTAAACATCAGTTAGCTCAAAGAACTCAACAGGAATGCTACTCTTGAAATTCAAGAATAATTAATGAAGACTCTATGTATATAAATAAAAATTATTGTGTAAACAGAAATGAGTTGAACATTTCCAAATATTTTTGGAAGAGTTTATAAAATTGGATGAAGGTCATTTACATGTAAACTACCTTGATCATTTTTCTAAAAAAATGACTGTTGAATATTTCCAAGAAGTCCAAATATGTTTAGACTACATAATTATTATGTTTAGTAATCATGTCGCCGTTGAAGATTGCATTAACAATCAACCAGTAATTATGTTATTTATTTTAGTATTCCCTGTTCTATAAAAATATCTGCTAGACACGTTAAAACTTGACAAATTTTCAACACATGCTTGTCATGTACTGCCAATGCCACTGCATCAGTGAAAGACTATGGTGACTGTTCTGAGTTGGTGGTGGGGTGGAGGGGGGTGCAGGGGCGGATCCAGGATTTCAAAAGGGGGGGTGTATGGCAGACCATTAGGGCCTAACCCTAACCCTAACCCTAAGTGGCGGCAGACGGCGAAATGTGGCGTAACAACAACCAGACATGAGCGATAGCTAATTTTTCTTTCTTTATTTATTTTCCATTTAAAATAAAGTGACATTTCGAAAAAATTTTTACCGAAAAATGGGGGGTGGATATCCACCCTATCCACCCCCCTGTAACCACCCCTGGGGGTGGGACTAATGGAGTAAAGTGGGGTAATTTAAAAAAAAAGGCTTTCAAGTGAGGGCTGGCCAAAAAATAAGGTGTAAAGAGAGTGTTCTAATGACAACTATGTTATTTCAAAAATTCTACCAGGATGTCTAAAATAGCATTTCTGAGGTTCTGACAATTAAAATTTTCCCATGAGAACATATATCCTGCCCCCCTTCCCCTTCCTGCTTTGTTATGTACTATCTAGTATCATAAAACAGTATCCCTTTTACAAGTTCCAAATGTTATTACAACAAACAATGCATTATTGCATGCACTTTCCGTGAGGAAGTAAAATATTTAAATAATGTATTTGGAGTTCTTGATTTTACTGTTTTTCATGTAGACCTGTTCCAAAATGGCGGTATTTTCTTTTTTTCCTATTTTGAATTCTCTATTTCAACAGGGCACAAAATCAAATTAAGGATTAAACTCAATCCAAAAATAATTGTGCAGAAATACTAACATGACAACAAAATTCGGCAAAGAAAAAATGGGGTTGGGGTACAAATGTAGGTACACTTAAAAACATCAATACATAAAGAATAGTAAAAACTCGTTAAGATCGAAATGGATTAAGAATTTCTAAACATAGATGGAAACCAGCCTCAACTGGGGCTTTCTTTGTGGTTTTAATCGTCACGCAACACTTCACCTGTAGATCGTTACTATGGCGGTCATGTTGGTTGTCGCGTTTTTTTTTATTTTGATTGTCACACAACACCAGGCCTGTGTACCGAAATTATTTATTTTCCCTTTTAAAATCTGATACGCTTATTGTAACTACTGTTATTTATTAATTTATCGTTTTATTTTATTTTCGTGCAGGTTGTTGGATGGCATTGATGTTTATGATGCGCATGGCCTTCAAGACAGGAAAAACCAAGACAAAGACAATTGCCCAAGGATTAATTAGAGGTAGAAAAAGAACTAGGTAGGCTTTTCTTTCAAATTATTTAAAGATAATTGAAGCCAAAAACTATTTTCTGTCCAAAACCATTCACTAAGGCAATAAGAGGCGAGACAAGCTTACCACAGAACTTGTTAATTGTTAACTCTTTATTAAGAGTGTTTTTTTTTTTTTTTTTTTTTTTTTTTTTTTTTTTTTTTTCAAATCAGAACTTGGCAACTTGCTGGGGCAAATTCGAATTCGAATTGCAAGTAGGCTCAAGTAGACTGCAAATCATTATTGAAGCATTGTGCTGCAACATTGCAAAGTTGTGCTGAATAGAATATTTGGTTTGACTGGTACTTTTATTATCAATCATTTCATCCAGCACAATACGGAATGCCATGATTATGAATTGTTTGTCAAGTCAAAACTTTGCAAGATATTTATTATCAATCAGTTTCAAGCACAATGTTTTTTGCCCGTTTGAATCGTCTGGAAAACCAAAACTTTGCAACCAGTTTGTCAATCAGAATTTTCCTTTGCAAGCAAATTGTCCTAAAATCAAAACTTTGCTAGAAAATTAATTTCTTTAACCAGTGTTATGTCAATTGTTGGCAAAAATTGTTTTCTTGTTAACATCGGTTTGAACGGTTTTAATTTTCCCGCCAAAAGACTTAGAAAAATACGGGCGCTTTAAATACGCATGCGCCATTTTTTAAAAAAAAAAACATTCTCATTTATTTGCTCTGTATGTATATTCTTTTGAAAAAAAAATATTTTCCCGCTAAAAATCGTACAAAAATACGGGCGCCTAAAATACGCATGCGCCGTTTTTTTTTAATTTTTTGTAGTTCAATTTTAACTAAAAAAAATTGTTATTAAAATTTAACACTTATGTATAGTTAAGTGTAACGTTGTAACTCAATAAAGTCAAAATTTTGTTTGTCACTTTGTTATCTTAAATAAAGTTTTCAATAAATGCAAACAAGTGTTTTGTGTAATTGCTTTTATTCACTTCAAGTATTTTCTAATTATAAGTTAATTAGTTAATAGAAATCAATCAAATCATTAAAAAGGTGTTAAGAAAAAATCTTCCCTTTATATACTAAGACTTTTGGCGGGAAAATTTAGAAAAATTTGCACAGCGTTTCCCCTGGCAACTTTTTGACAAAAAATTCAAAATGGCTTCCCTTGAAAACTTCCCGCCAAAAATGTTCGAACATCACCTCGTGCAAAAAGTTGAAAATGAAACGCCAATTTGTTTCCTGTACTGTAAAAAAAATCCGAAAAAGATTTTGTAGCGAATTGCTTGTCCAATTTAAACATTGGAAGATCTTTCTTTTCAGTTTTTCAAACTTTTTGCACGAGTTGATGTCTCGGATAAAAAACCTTTTACAACTGGACATAGTTTGTAACACAGGACAGACTAAACGAAAAACTTCAAGATATTACCCGGAACGATTTATAATTTACAACAGTTATGAAGATTTTTGGAGCAGTAACAGACAATTTAGACTGCAACTTCAACAATTTTGAAATCAGCTCGAACGAAATTCAGCTGTATTTTTTAATGCTATGTCCTGTGTTACAACGAAGGCCGGCAGTAAAAGGTCTTTTTCCACTTACAAGTAAATATACTACACATGAGAAAACCCAAATGCCTGGTCAAAGAAACAGAAGCGATTCTCCAAGTTTATTCCCACCCTTAACACGAACATTTCAATCTTTGAAAAAAGTAAAGTAAGATTTTAACTTTATACTGACCACAGTAAACGTACGTCAAGATGAAAATAAACAATTTGTTCCTATTAAAGTCTCATTTGTTTACTACAGTTCCTTTTAGTAGTCAAAGCCGTAAATTTTTCCTTTAAAGCAATAACAATGCTGTTTCGTTGACGTTGCAGAAGACCGTACAAGATAATTTACGGTTAAAAGGCTTTCAAAATAGTATTTTTGCTTCAGTGTGTCACAATCATTTAAAAGCCATTTGCATTATTTTAGTTACTCGATGCCTTGACTTGTTGGCTATTTTCTTTGTAATTAATTTTCAATTCAGTTCATCCTTGAATTCGCTTTGAAATAACAAAAGAGAAACAGAACTCTTTCTTTAATCAGATCACAAAATTATTTCAATAATAAACTTTGTTTTGCGCCTCACCAGAAAGCAATGATATAATCAGTGAAAGTTGAAGAAACAAACAAGACAATTGTGAAGTCGTATCTCTTGACACACAGTATAAGAAGTTGATCGTTTGTTTTGCTTTTTTAATAAATCATCAGCAATGTTTTTAATTTATTATCTTTTTCCTTTTCAACTGGAATTTGAAAATCCTGACTTTGAAGCTGCAATTATGTATTTTTCCGAAAATTTGACTGAAGTCGATTCCTAACAATATCCATAATCGTTTGTTTCTAATTTGCAATTGTCTGTATTTTAAATCGTTCACTATGTGGTCAGTATAACTGTAAAATCTTAAGATTATCGAGACTTCCTAGTCTAAGTATCTGCCGAACCAGGCATCAGGGTTTTACATATGTACAACAAGCTAACAATAAATGACAAGAGAACATAGGCTTAGACGTCTTCCGAAGACGTCCGTACGTAACTCAAATGAATGCAAACCAAAGCTGAAACTACGAGTGTCTTTTACGTTGTGAAAACAGTTAAAAATAATAAATGGTTTCAACCCTGTCGTATCAGTAATTTGTGTAGTGTGATCGTCTGGGTGAGGGTAGGTCTCGAAAGAATTGTTGTTGGTGGCCGACGTTTCGACGACCTGATCGGAAGTCACTGATCTTGAGAGTCAAGTGACAAGTTGTCTGTCAAACTAAGCTGTATGTTTCGCCGTCATGTTGTTGGCTTTTTAGCTCAAGATTCGTATAATGTTCGTAAAAACTGATAGCATTGTCAGTCGTTGTAATTTCTGTTCGTGTGTTGTCGGTTCTTTCCGAATCAAAGTTTGTTCGTGGTTTTGTTGAGGTCGTGAATAAATTATCTATAAGGTGCCAGTAGTTGTTGCAATCGTTCGAGAAGTGTTTGTTCTCAGTTTGCGAGCCAGTCTGGCTCCCAGAGTTCGAAGCTGAAAGCGGTTTGTGCCGTAGGCAATGCATTCAACAGGGTACAGGCAGTCAAGTGTGGTCGTTTGTCAATGGTCTACATCAATATGATTTTTGACATTACCATTTCTCGTCACTGTTTGTGTTCAGTTAGTCTCATGTTCAGGGTTTCACCATGTAATATCTCCGATGCAGTTGGCCAATTAGTCGGAGCAATTTACAATGTGCAATGATTTGGGGAAATCTCTTCTGTAGATAAAAAAACATGAGCCAGTTGTTCTCTTGTCAAGCACAATAAAATTCAGTTGATGGAGCAAACATTCTTTAAGGCGACAGGCACTATTCAATGTTTCTTAAACATGAAATAATATAAATTGTTGCGTACAATTGTCGAATTTTTAAAAGCTATGTAAACACATTGAATTAAACACAAAAGGCACACTATAAATGGACTTGGCTCCCCTTACCCCACCCCTCCCATAAACACGATCTAATTTGCAATTTAGTTTTTACACGCGAAGGATAGGGCATTGTACAATAACTCTGTTCATTTTTAAATTTGAATTCCACCGTAAGAGAAGCTAACAATTTCTCGAATTTTGTGGTTGAAAAGATCGTGAGTTAATAAAATGATGGCAATTCAACAGCAATTGTAAACATTAGTACAGTTTACCAGAATCTCGTGAGACTTGTGTTAAGGTTAACATTCACGCCAAATTTTGTGTCAAAATTCAAAATAAACCAAACTTTTAAATAGCTTTTGGAAATTTTTTTCATTTTCCGTTGGGTTTAGACTTATTAGTTAAATGAACAAGCAAATTTTATTATTTTCTAATTGTCAGATGCATTCTGGTCTCCCAGGGAATCCCCCTTTATAGTGTGCTTTCTGTTTAAACATTACCGTTTTCAATCCTACTGAATAAATTTTGCTTTTTAGTCTGTTCGTTTTCGAAATTTTCGCTAGTCTTGCAATGTCACCTTAAAAAATATTATTTCTACGACATCAACTGAAGTAGTAACCATAGCTACGTATAAAGTACCGAGTGTTTTGCAGACCATAATGAAAAGACCTGAACAATCAACGCTTAAGATTTGAAAACGCGCCTTTGCAAACGCTAAGTAATCAAATAAAATTTAACGATTGAATCAAGACAATTTATAATTTTTTTTGCACGAGATTAACTTGATCAAAATTGTCAACAGTTTGCGCAAATCTAGTGATCACCGAGGCTAGCAATTCCTTTTTTCAGGTCTGCAAAAGAATCGGTAAATGGTGGCTGAAGTGTAAAAACTTCTATTATATCTCCAAGTCCTACAGTGACGTTGTAATTTTTTGTATTTGATTCAGACAATCAATATATCGCACAATTTGGTATCAAAAAAGTGAAGTTCCCTTGCAAATTAAGACCTGATTTGATCAGCCACCATTTCACTAAGTTATTTAACAATTTTAAAGTTCTTATCTTTGAAGAATTTCCTCTTATTTCTGTGATTCCAGTTTGTCCACTTTCCATTCTGTTTTACTCCTTGCGAAGTTAACTTTTCGTTCCTGAAAACAGAAAGATAAATTCCCAGATTAGCAAATGCTCAATTGTTCAAAACTATACACATTAATTATATTTCTTTAACAGTGACTAATAGTGACGAGCAAATAACATTTTGAAAGGCAAAATTTGAACTTTCAGTTCTCTACAAAATAAGCGTTCTAAAAGAGCGAAGGAAACTGACTTTGCAAAGCAGTTCAGAATTGTTAACACCCAAAAAATCCTCTATGTATTTCAGTAAAAGCCAAAAGTTTAGCACACGCTTTTGGCTCTTAACAGGAAACGGTTTCTTGTCGAAAGATCCCTCAATTATTTTGAGCCGTGAATTTTAAAACCTAGAGTCTACTTCAATATTTGGTTCAACTATGTTCGACAACTAAACTGGTTGCAAATTGTGGTTTATTAATTTGCAGCAGTAGTACAACGAAGCAGTTTGTAGTGGCGCTCAGTTTTCTGTCCTGTTTCTTGTTGAAGCGACGCAAACAGCGAACAGTAAGCGCACGTGGTAACTCGCTTCGGTAACATTTTTACAGCCATGAATGAAGCCTTCTGAACAAAATAAAAGTTATATTCGGCAAAAGCAGTGCTTACCTTCGATTGGAATAGAGTAAGGACATCTTGCAAAGCTTCAAATCCTTCAAGCATCAAGCTCTTCTTTCTTCAAGAGTACAAACTGCGCCTCGCACGTCTTCACGCATCCACGACCTGTTTGGTTTGAAGCACGTTCTACAGTTTTTCATGAATATGGATTAAAAACTCAAGCCAATCACTGACAAAATACGACACAAATTTGGCGTGGATGTATAATGCACGCTTTCTCCGCCAGCGAATCACAAACCGCGAAAAAAGAAAGCAATTGCACGTTCAGGTACGCAAGTTATAAGAATTTTCTTTGAGCATTTCGTTTTGTTTTGCTAACCGTGCTACTGTTAATTTGGTAATTTTAATTTTATTTTTCTGCTCGATTTGACTGATTAAGAAATTAGTACCTCAAAATTCGCTTTTTTACTAATGTAACTTAGTTTTTTTTTGCTCTTAGCTGAGATCAACATGAGGTTGTGAGACGATATTGCGACAAAATAATGGATCTGTAACGGCATTACTAAAGCGAAAGATAAGACGACAGGAATCGCGCCCTTACTAAAAGTTTTAAACTGAAAAATGGAATTGTCCTCGAGAAAATTTGTGTTTGTCCGTTTTCACGACGCGCGGCAAAAGTTTGCAAGTGGAAACATTTTCGAGAAAATACTAAGAAAAAAATTCTCTGAACAGGATTCGAACATGTGATATTCTTTTCACAAGTCGGACGCTCTACCACTGAGCTACAAGACAATCGTTGGAGATTTATCAATTAGCTAGACTACATGAAAATTTCATCTCCCAAAAAAGTTCCTTTCGCGCATTTTCTTTTCGTTTGGAAGCCGTTTTTATTCCATTTTGCCTCCGACCGGAGCAATCGGTTTTTCAAACGTTTTCACTGAAAATTAAGTGTCACAAACAGTTCCTGATCCTTACAACTGTATTACTGTCATTTACACGTTATCCGGTAAAATACTAAATCCTTCGAATCTTGAACAACACAGAAATGAAGGGGATGTAGGGGACGTTGAGTAAGCGAATTGTTTTCCAAAAAAGGGCTTTTGAAAGCACATAGCAGCTCATACACCCAAGGGTGGGGGGGAGGGGGGAGTTGATGTACATCCCCTCCCCTCCTGCCCCCGGGTTTTCATTGGCCAACTTTGAACCGTTATGCTGTACACAATTGCTTACATATTGAAGGAACCTCAATATAGTGGTACGCTAGTGAAATAAAACACCCAAGAGATTGTAACAAACTAAATGAAACAAAAATGGCAAGACTGGGATAAAATCAGACTCATTATAACTTGTAACTTGAAAAAATTTGGGGGGAATACATTGTATCCTCTGAGTGCAACACACAAATAACACAATCTTCAAAAATTTGATCTTTTACTCAAATTTAGATCAACATCTGTGAACTTCTATAGTATTCCTGGAATGACAATATTCATATGACTAAACAATATTATAAAAATATTACAAATTATCGTTGAGCTGTACAGCGTTTTGTAGACTTACATCCCGTACTGGGAAATAATACTCCGAAAACTAACTATAATCAGAAGTACATGATCCAGAAGTCCACATCTCTGGTAATGGGTCTTGTGCTATCGGATTCGCGTGTGTGCTATTTTTAGAACAGGCCTCGCGCGCGAGACGCGCGAGAAAATTACGTAGACGGCTTTTGGCACGAACTAGTAACCAATCGCGTAAAAGTATTTTTTATTGGTTGAACAAATTTTTGAAGTTGTGCAAGAACAGCCTAACTGCTGAAAACAAGCGAACGGCACCACGAAATTTTTTACTGTTCGAGTTGTTGTTTATCAAAATGTGCATTTAGTGAGGATTTAAACCTACCGGATACGAATCACTGGTCTCCTCTTCTGTCGATGATTACAGCGTTGAAGTCGCTAAAAACATTGCAGCATCCAGTAGAATGTGTTGTGTTTTGGAGTCAGAGTAAAGTAGGCAGCGAGCGTAAAAGAAACTGACTGCTTCGACCGGCTCAAATTCAAAATGTATAGACACTTCAGATGAATGGAACTCAAGAGAAAAAGACGGCTATTACATATTCGGGAGACGCCTTTTTACATCTTGGTACAGGTTTATTGCTATTGTAGAAAAGTCCGGCTGTCCCTGAAGTGGCTAAAATCGAGCGCGACGACTGTAAGATACACTGAAAGTGCGAACACCAGTTTGATCGATGCATGTGACAACAACTTTCTGCTTCACGATCAAGCCCTGTTTCGAAGCCTAAAAGGACAGGACGGCTACACAAGAGAAAGAAAAATTTTGGTGACTATTTCTGTGGTTCTAAAGGTGTCTTTGGAGTCCTTATGCGTGCAGAGCGGTGAGAGCACAATATTTCTAGACCTGAACTCAAACAATTGCAAGGGAAGCCCGAGTACCGCATTTTAGAAATGCATGCCGCCCGCCTTTCGGATTCGGAAAATGGAGGTTCTTTTCGAGAAGTATAAATTAAGTTATAAATTAAAATCAAAATTTAAGAGTAATACGACTGTCAAAACGCTAGAGTTAAAAATAATGGCCAATGAAAATAATGTGTTTTCAATTGTTGTATCGCTCGCTTTTCGAAAATTTTCCCAAACAATTTTCAGTTAGCAGTTTTAATATCGAAGTTCAGAAAACGAGTATTCCAAACGAGCTTCAAGTCGTGGTTGTTTTTGTAGCTCAGGAGCAAGACAATATTATTTTGTTGATGTAAAGACGTTCAGCAAAGCGAAAAATACTTTCTTTAACCAAAAACTAAATATTTTATTCTATCAAAGGTTTCGTTTCCTATTGTTTTTGTTCCCCCTTCGAGCGCGTATAATTTGCCTGTGTAATATTAAATTCAAGGAGTTTGATCACTGTATTGAAACGGAAAGCAACTTTTTCCATCTCTGGTAATCATCGGATGTTTTTCCATCACAGATCTCATAAAGTTAGATCGACGATTCCCCTTTATTTCGGAGTATTTTTTGAATTTGTTTTTAGTTTTAATTTGTTTTCTGAGTGAAATGTTTGTTGGCAAGGTCACACGGCATTTTCTCGCGTGTCTCGCGCGTCTCCCGCGCAAGGATGTTCTAAAAATAGAACACACGCGAATCCGATAGCACGCGCCCCAATGCTAGATGTGGACTTCTAGATTATGTACTTTCGCTATAATACTTTGTTAAGTACAGTTAGTTATAGTACACCAACATGCTAGCTGTAAAAAGAAAAATGTATGCAGTTTTTACTATAATCATTTATTTTTTTTTTGGAACTCTTTTGGTATTACTTTCAATAATGCCCTTTCAAAATTGTAACTAAATGCTTTATCTCTAAAATCAAAGCAATGTATCCCGTTTAAACCTTTCATGAAAATTATATGTTTTAGGAGATATAGCCGGTTGCCGATTGAGGCCCCACAAAATCACTAACAGATGCCTTAATTTATTCCAGAAAAATATTTGCAAAAAATAGTAATTCTCTTCGCAGCATAAAATGGGGATTTTATTAATTTAGTTAGTTAATGTTCGATTTTTGTTAGGTTTTAACTTAAGAGGTTTAGAGGAAATTTTCTTTGACACTTCTTTCTCCTGGTGATGAATTGTCCCGTTGTATTTCAGTTGTATCTGTGTAAAGAAATACATAAGTTTCTTTTTGAAAAATTGAAATTTAAATTAAAAAAAATAAACGATACACTTATAATTTTCTCAGGGACATTTATTCATGTACAAGTCTTAATGTCCAAGTGGATCCCCCCCCCCCCCCCCCGGAGTTGGTCACCTTGGACCAAATATGCTAACGGATGAGGTTCTCTGGACATGCCGGACCTAATCCGATGGGAAAGGGTCCCCGGGTGAACAAATCCCCTGGCGAATTTAGTTCTCCCACAAGTATAATTTAAAATATGTGACCTCACACGGGAAAACGTACACTAACGCTTATCCGTTAAACAGATGAAAACGGAAGGGTAGAAAACAGATAGTAAACGGATTTTTAGAGCGTTAAACGTTTACATTAAGCGTTTCAAACGAAACGCTATGAACGGACACTTCAAAGCATTTGTAAATGGGTAGCTCGAAGCGTTTAACGGTTAAGCAAAATTTGCGAACGGTTGGCTCAAAGAGTTTAAACGAATAAGTAAAACCGACTTAAAGAAAGAAAAATCGCGGAGCGTTTTAACAGCGTTTCCACGTGATATAACAACAACAAACTTTAAGCACGCTTATAATGCTATATATTTCATTCCCCAGGCGCTTTCATGTTGGTTACAGTGGGACTTTTTTTAGCAAAAAGGTTAAAAAACATGGAACGATTCATGTAATTTCACTCTTTAAGAATAATATGTCTATTGGCAGTCTAAAAAAAAAACATTTGAAATTACCTTAGACTTTTCTTTTGTTTTAAACCGGCGTGATCTTGGAGGAGATAACACGGACGATTTCCTATTCCCTGTTGCTTCTATAACAAGCCTGAAAATAAGAAAAAATCGTTAGAATAATTCACAAAACCAAACGTAGTGTGTTCATTATTTCATATTCGCCTGCAGATAAAGGACACAATCGAAGCGATAAATCATAGCTGCCTCAAAACAGTGTTAATGTAAAAGTCGTGGTTCAATTTCACATTTGGTGCAATCTGGTATTTTCCTTTGTTTAATATTTATTATCATATATTACCATACACCAGAACAAAGAAAAATACCAAATTGTACCAGGGGTAGAATTGAACCACAAAGAGTTGCCTATGTATGGGTAGCCCTAGTTTTCGTTCTATTTTCGTTATTTTAAATTGTCTAGGTGATAGCAACCTCGTTCCCGGGGTCTCTCTCTCCCCGTCCCCAGGGTCTCTCTCGGTCTTGGGGGCGGGGAGAGAGAGACCCTGGGAACGAGGTTGAGGTGATAGTTAAAAACGAGAGATACTGCGAGAAAGATTCAATAAAGAGCCATGGGGTATAAAAGACAAATCTTGACTAGATGGGTTTTTTTTTCGGACTAATAACCAAAGTAGGGTTAATAACATATATATCTTATTGTTTTCTAATTAAAAAGTACAATATCAGAAACAGTTTGCTACATCTTTCAGGGAAGCGCCCAGAACGTTATTTCGTTTTCTTTGCTGCTGCTTAATTTATGTTAAAGCAAGTACGGGTTTAGATTTAGATAAAAACTTAACTAGTAAAATTAGTAAGCTTTTTGAAGTGTTTAGAAAAGGTAATGGGGACTGGATACGTGTCCCCCGAAACACGTGATGTGGCAACGCGTAATTCGGGGGACAAGAGAGTTCAAAGTACGGAACTTAATACAGTGTGCGGGTTATTGTGCTATTTATCTGCGTTGGCTCTCCGAGCTGGCGTCATCTAGATTCGCTACATCGCACTGAAGAGTCCAAATAAGGACGAAACAGCTGTCTGCGGTTGCAATCCTGCTGTATCGGTTCTAGTTGTGGTGTTGTCTCGCAAAGTCTACTTTTCACGTAGTATGGTCAGCCTGGCTTGCAGTTGTTTGTTACTGATTTCATTTTATTGCTGATCAGATCTCTCAGTAGATCCTACGAATAGCAGCATTATCGTTTGCGGTCCCTTGCAGTTTTAGTCTTACTTTTGCAAAATTTTAACCGGAATTCCACAGTGGAAATTTCTAAAACCAAAAAAATTCTTTCTTCAAATTGACCAGCCAATTTGTAGCACATAAAATATATCCATGACAAGATGGTAAAAATAGCAAATGTAAATGATAAAACTTACATTTCAGTGTTATTTTTCGACCCTTTGCCGCCTCCCTTCACCCAATAGAACTTTGCAGGTCCGTGCTTGGAAACAAATGATATCTCCGAACCCATACCGCTGACCATACCGTTATGTAACGCTTCATCATTCAAGTTGACTACTGGTGTGATATTCTTCTTTCTGGAATTACTGGAATCTCTGTCGTCATTCGCGTCGTCGTCATTATCATCATCATCATCATTATCACTGGTCCCTTTTGTGTCATCGTCATCATCATTATCATCTTCACTTTTCTTGTGTGATTTACGTTTCTTGTGCCTGTTAGTTTTCTTTTCATCAACATCGTCATCATTATCATCATTGTCATCATCATCATTATCATCGCTGTCTGTTTTAGAAACGTCTTCAATATCCTGATCGTCTTTGTCGGCGTTGGTTTCGTCAACATCCGTCTCATTGTCGTCTTCACCGTTTTCCTCTTCACTTGAATCATTCTCATCTGCATCCTCTTGAATGAGATCAATCAACCAAACATTAAAACGTTAAGACAAAACATGAAAAAGAAGAACTTTTTTTTCAGTTTGCAACAGTTAACTGTGTCTAAAGAAATTGTTAGAGTTAGGCCATACGTATCTTGCCGAAGCTTATCCTGGTTTCCGTAGCATGAACCGACTAGTAGTATTACTACTCCCCCCTGGATAGGTTGCTAGTCCATCGCAGGGTTCCCCCCCCCCCCCCAGCAGTAAATTGGCCGGACGGTACCTATATACACCTTGGTGAAGAGAGGCACTGTGAGAGTAAAGTGAGTTGCCCAAGAACACAAAGCAGTGACCCCGGCTAGGGCTCAAACCAGGACCGCTTGATCCGGAGTCCAGCGCGCTAACCATAAGACTACCGCACCTCCCAAGGCCATTTATTAGCTAGGTTTAAATCATTTCGGACTTCTGTTTACCTACGCATTCGTCCAATATTTGTTGAGTCTTGGAGATAAAAGTGGGTTTACAGTCAGAATCACTCACACAGCGAGCAGTGAGGTCAACTTTACAAGCCTTTTCGAAGCATGGATCGAAGCCACATGCCTCTATAGCTCCTACTGTTAAAATGCCTGCATGTAATAAGACAACATGGTAAGTCGATGTGTGCATGTATATCGTCTTTAAAGTGATACGAATGATAGGGAATGTTATATTGGAGGAGGGGCTATGACTGACCTTAAAAAAACCGTTCAAGACCATAACAAGAGATATAATGGTAAATTTCAAGCTTTGTTCTCTATTGATGACTTTATTATTTACTACACATTTGATGATTTCGACATTGCTGATCCTAGCAGTATGCAGGACGCGTGTCACATATCAACCTAGAAAATGGCCCAGCTCACAACTAGTCTCTCGTAGCTCAGTTGGTTAGAGCGCCCAACCGGTATCTGGGACACCCCTCTGTAACAGACCTGGTGAAACCCGACCTGGTGGGTTATTTTGCCCTCCCTGGTGGAAATTTGACCTCCCTGGTCCCTGGTGAATATCTGAAAAATCCCTGGTCAATTTTATTTTTCCCCGGTGAAGAATTTTGTTTACCTGGTCAGGAAAAATCAACCAAAATCTTTCTGCTGGCTTTAATAAACAGAAGAAAATATAATATATAGATAATTTGATAATTGACTATAACTTGATGTTAACATAGCAAAAAGTAATTGTTAACTTTTTTCTATTGTTTTTGTCGCTTGTTCCGTTGTCAAACACGTCACTGAAGAGACAAAACATATCTGTTTCCTTTTCTGTATGTAATACGAGCTTGTGAATGATTCAAAGCGATTTGAACAGCGCGCGCGGCCCAAAACAAGTGTGGAAGTATTTTTGACCCGGCTTTCTACAGCGTTTCTTGGTGAGTATTAAACGGCCTTTTTCGTCGATTTAGTAGCCTTGAGCAGTTTGAGAGGCGTTTGATGTATAAAATATCGTGTTAAACTTTGCAGCCCGCCGGCACAATGTGATGTAAAAAATACGCAAGTTATTCAAGTACATTCAGGATCATTCAAGTGGCGTATGACGGTAAATTTTAATTAAGCTGCCTCAAATTGTAAGTACTGTCTAAATATTACTTTGTGCAGCTTTCGCCTGCATGAAACTAGGGACTTTAAGATACCTGGACGGCTGACCTCGAGGACGGCTGACCGGAAGTAATTTTTCGCGTGTAGCCTATATTGCGCATGCCCGCTTCACGCACATTGCCGTCCAGCTCCGTCCAGCTGTTGTCGAGGACGTGAAAAGTAGAGTTTTGCCGTCCACCAGTGAACGGGAGTGGTTTTTGTATGATTTCGTTTAAAAATCTCATTATTTATGGTATTCTCGGTTTGGTACAGATAAAAAGTTAAGAAGTTAAGTTTAATTTGCGGTTGCGAATATAATTGCTGTGCTTTGCATAAACGCTGATGGCGAAGCCACGTGCGTGAAATTATGAACTTTCTTGCTTGTGTTTCTACAAAAATTTCACTTGGAATTTGTACCCTGTGAATGAAAATAGTGCTTTCTGGTCCCAGACTTTGGGCTAGAAGCGCCAAATGTTTTTCTTCGCATGTTTTGGGCTAAGATATAATTGATCCACTAACGAAGCCGTCCTCCGTTCACACACGACGGCTCTTAACGTTGGAAGTTCCCGCCAAGAACGTCGACATCAACCTAGTCCTCCTCGCGAAATTCTACCGTCCTCGAGGTCAGCCGTCCAGGTATCTTAAAGTCCCTACTATTGATGCCGAGGACTGCAGTCATTAAAACGTATTTTTCATTGCTCACTTAATCCGAAAAAAGAGACAATTTATTCGACCTGTAAAAGATATAAGCAAACGGTTTTCCTATTTTGACGTCTTTATGGTATGACCTACTGAAAATGGATCAACGAATAAGAGCCGGCATTTTTAACATTTGCAACTTTAATGGTAAACGGACCGTTTAAATTTAGGCGTGCCCGTGCTAGGCAGCCTCTGGATCTGTCTCTTGCTGCTAGGCTCTTTTGATAATAAATATTTATGTCATTTACCTCCTGGAAAAGTAATTAAACTTGTAGTCAGATTAGCAGGGCTTGAGAGACGTTCAAACTAGGGAGTCGAGAAAATGATCCCGCGAAACGTTCTCCCAATTTTTTTTGTAACATATCGAATATCTGGCTGAATTCACGTTAACCTAGACTTTCTAAAAGTCCTTCAACACGCGGTTTAGGAATTTAAGTCGTAAATGTATGTTTTGGTGGTGTAATCCGCCAAGCGCAAGGTTGGTTGCCTGCTAAAGCGCGTTCCCCTTCCAAAAATAAGGAGCTTTGATTTTAACTGAAAAGGTCTAGAAATAATCGTGGTTTTTAAGTTTACTTTAAGCTGCCTAGCTGCCTATGAAACTCCCTTCAAAACGCACGAAATGTGATTTCGGCCTGTTTAATTTTCAAAATTTCCCGGGGAGGCATGCCCCCTGGACCCCCAGTAGCTTACATCTTCGGCGTTCACACGATTGTATCTTTCAGATCTTTGGCGCTCTGAAGAACCGTCGTTTTAAATCCTGCCTACAGTCCTGCTAAGAACTGTAAAAGTAACATGCATCTAAAGGAAACATTTTAAGGCGGTCGGCGGAATTTGTTCTTCTGTTCGTCATCGCTTCTGCATGCATTGCGTGCCGTGTATGATCTCTGATGGACAAAAACGTGCGAAAATTTCAGAGGATTTCAAGAATATAACACGACTGCTTCAAGTCCAAGTGCAAACTGACAGTGTCAATAGTATGATTACTCATTGGCTCATTGTGACAATGATTTGCTAAATTTGACCCATTGCGGATCTAGTGGCGGTAATGCACTGTTCGATACAAAGAACGCTCGGGGATCGCAAAACGGCCCGTTTGCCGTATAACGCGAAGGCCTAAAAGGACTTGTTATAAGAGAAATTAAGTCCGATGCCTTTATTTGATTCTGTTTTTCTCTTGCCACTTTTCTCCGTGTAAGAGCAGGATACAAAGAGTACATAACTTCAGTTGCTTACGTACAATGCGAAAAAAACGACGGTGTCATCTACAGCCGTTAGGCGACATCGGTGCGGAAAATTGTGCACGATTACCCCGCTAAGTTTATTGCATACAAAAAGTAAGTAGTCAACCTGGTGGATTTTTTACTTCCCTGGTCGATTTTGGTTAAAAACCTGGTGGAAAATCAGGTGTCACCAGGTCTGTTACAGAGGGGTGTTCTGGGAGGCCGTGGGTTCGATTCCCGTCGGGGACTCAGACTTTTTTCTTTGTCCCACACTCGTGTCATGCTTAATAATCTTCACTAAAGGATATAATGTAAAAAACGTCACTCTGATAAAGTGTGCTTAAGCGCAATTTTTTGGTCGGAGGAGGGCTTATATCTTGGGGCGTGTTTTAAACCGAAATTTTTTTTTTTAGCAGTTACATGGACTTATAACAGGGAGGAGGCTGATTAGCGGGGATGTAATAGCGGTATTTTACAATATATAGAAGCCAAAAAATTGTTCAAGTCAACGTTGTAAAAAATATAAGCATCACAGTTTTGGCCAATGGTATATATACCTCTGCAGTTAAGTCTTTGTCCATCCGCTCCAAGGAAGATAGGTTTACAATTGTACGACACTGCACAGCGGTCTGCCTGACTGGTAAAACATGCAGACTTTTCACAGGGATTGAACCGACAAACTTTTTCTGGTGGAACGGATAATACTACAGAGTCTCCTGCATGGAGTAAGATTATGGAGAGAATCATATAAATGAACTCTTTCACAATGCCAAAGTTAACTAGGTCATTAAAATTTATTGTAATATTTCATCACTCCCGGGAAAAAAATCCTTTAAGTGACGCATAAAATGTAGTATTTTGGGGATAAGACAGCGCAACTTGGAAAAATTTCCCAATTTTTTCAAGTTTGTTGATCGTGATTCCACTTAACATTCTCAAACTCGTTAATAATTCATCAAGAAAAAACAAAGAAAATCATAACCGTAAAGAAGGTTTTTATACCCGGTCTTTATTAGCATTGATTTTTACGATTTTATTTCTTCGTTTACGCCCAGTTTTTTTCAATTTAGTACATCAAGATAGAGCCATCTAAACCATTTAATGAAAAAAAAAAGTAAAAGTGTCATGGGGAATTGGACATGGGATTCCTTTTTAGGAGACCCCCAAAAATAGTGGCGTGGGGACCCAAAATGCAATATCAGAGCGAATTTGTCTCGCTTACCTTTGCACGAGTTAATTATTCGTCCATTTCTATTAAAGAAGATCGGTTTACATTTAGAGTTGCTGACACACATTGCTGAGGGACTGGTTACGCACTTTGAAACTTTACACGGATGATAGCCACACAGGTCCACTGGATCTGCTCGAACAAGGTAATTCCCATCTAGAATTCAAGAAATAATTTTAAAGGGAACCACTGTTCTTGTGGCAAGTTGACGTTGAGTTGTTTGAGTTAATGCCTAAACTACAAATTTTACAGGACATGGGAGAAACAACATTTAATAACAACCGTAAACGGAAAAGATTATGGCTTTAAATTTCCCGCCGGCGCCATTTTGGAATTTATGACGTCATTGCGTTGCCCAATTGTTTCACACAAAAGAACCTCTGCTTTCTAATAATAGTGGCAACGCAGTGACGTCATAAAATTCAAAATGGCGGCGCGCGGGAAATTTAAAAGCACAAAAATTGACAAATCAAAGGCCCTTTATTCTAATAAAAAACGAATCCACAACTTTAAACAACCAAAACGATTTTAGACTGTGGTAAACTTATTATTTTGACCAGAACTGTTTTACAGTCGAGGTTCCTTTTAAGGAATTCGAAGTGTGGAACATTGGTGGAATATACTGAAACCAGAAAAGTTCAGACACCCCCTTCTGTCTTTTCGGTGTCTGGTTTTGTTTTTGTAACTGAGCAGACAATGTTTTGAAACGTTCTCTTACAAATCAGCCCAAAACTGCGGTGGAATTTTTTTAGCCAATCAGGAGCAAGAATGAATCGTGACTTGTCTTACGCGCGTTTTCCCTCCCTTGGCAACCGTTACATGTTTTCCCGCGCTTGGCGCGGGTTGCAGCGTTTTGCGTTAGAGTTAATTGGAACACCAGGCTATTTATAAGTGATGAGCGAGCCGAGCTCAACGATCTTTGATTTTTTTTTCTTTCGTTGTTTTCTCGTCTGTTTTGTGCATTTGTTTTACTTTGCATCTTTTATTCCACTTCAAAAACTTTACAATTGTTTGTTGGCTTTGTTCACTTACTAGGACATCTGTGATCGTTGCATCGTCTTCTTTGTATCCGCGGCCCAAAGCAACCCTTGTAAGGCCTTTTGCATCTTCTTCTCCTCCTTTTAATCCCGCCATCACACGAACGGGTGCATTTGCCAAATGATGACCACTGGCCAAATCCTAGCGTAGCTGAGAAAGAAAAACAGCTGTTTTGTAACAAATTAAAAATTGAACATTGATTGTATGCCTCGTATAAAGTCCATAAAGTCTACCCAAGGAGCCGTGCAAAATATATCCCTTGTCGACTGCTGTTTATACCTTTTGCTAACGTTTTTGGGAGTTTGACCTCGCTAATTGTTCATGGAGGTTTGCTTGCTTTAATTCGCCATGATTTTTGCTTGTAGACGTTTGTAAGAACAGTTTATACTAGGAAACAACTAAATATATGAAACTTTTGAATGCAGGGAACCACATAACGCAGAGTTAAACCCAGTACTCTTTGTCGTATCTCCTTGTTCTAGAATGTCGACAATGTAACGGGAAGAAAAACTAATTAATTTTATGGTTTGATGTCGTTTGTCTAGAGTCTTACTTCCTGAATTCAAACCAGTTTAAATTAAAAGGAAAAATTTGTGGGTTTTCCATCACGATAAATGTGAACGAATTGTCAAACACATGAAAGGACTTGAAACAAGGTGCCCCCCCCCCCCCCCCCCCCTTCCCCAATTCCCCTCTTTCCCTAAACACTTAGTGTTCCTGGTACTTACATTTGCAGTGCTTGACAGGACATCTTTCCAAATGAACTAGTGGCACAACACAAGATTTCCCGCCATTGGCAGGTGGTGGGTTTGTACATCTGCGCGTTCTTTTCCTCTGTCCTCTTCCACAACGCTTGCACACAGACCACGAGGACCACTCCGACACCCCACCGTCAACTATAAAGTAATAGTTTTGCGTCAGTTCCTTTGCAGAAGACTTCAAAACTATAATTTTACAAAACGTTCCCTCTTTAATAGTTAGTGTTTGTGCGTATGCCATTTTTTTTTTTTGTTTGTTTTTTATACGTTTGTTTGTTTGTTTATACCTTTGTTTACTAACTTGCCTGATTTTTGTTTGTTTGTTAATTTTGTTTTCTTTTTTTAGCTTACCTGGGCACTTTGATGATGCGCATGCTCTCGCTTGCATCCTCTGACCAGCACAGTCTTTTCCTTTACCCTGTGGGGGAGGGTTAGTGCAATAACGTTCCCGGATGCTTACAGTGTTGGTGTGGCAAGTCTTAGTACAAGCGGACCATGCAGTCCAACCGGTTAAACCTCCATTCACTGAAACAAAGGTAAAATACATGAACTAAACGCTTGGAGTGATGTTTGAAAGTTGTGTAAGCCACAAGGCACTTAAAACGTGCAAGGAGGGTTAAAAGCAGTTTTCTATGAATCATATACCCAATCAGATCCACTGAAGGCCTACTCTGGGACCTCAAGTCTCCTAAAATCACCTAAATTCGCTACGTTTTTTCTGTACTCTCACCAGAACAAGCTTCGGTACCACAATTCCTGAATTGCACTCTCTCTCCTTCGCAGTCCCGCCCGCCAAACATTGGTTTAGGATTACTGCAAGTGCGTTCTCGACGCTTTAGCGCCTTGGTTTCACACGTCGCGGGGCAGTGTGACCACTGAGACCAAGCAGAGAATCCTCCGTGAACTGAAAGTAAAACCATCACTATGAACCCAAAGCGCGAAAGACATTCTTGCGACATAGTAAATCGTGACTGTTTCTTTACTTTGGTTATCTCTTATCTAGTTTCTTACCAGTGTTAGCATCCTATTGTAATTCCCGTTGAAACGTTTAGCATATTCTGCTACTTTCTGCCATGTACTATATTTTTAAAATCCTGTATTAATGGCGGATCTAAGATGGCAGATATTACATTCATAATATACATGTTACCACCGTAAAATACGTGAGGCGCATTTCACTTCATAAAAGTTTCATTGCCTCACTATACGCTTCGATAAAAATAGAAGGGAAATTTATCTGACTCTCCCCGTTTCACAATCACCCAACAAGGCCCAGCCTACTGAAATAAGCTCAAAGAGTTCAGTTGAAACGTCACTCTTTGTTTGTCGTTCTTTCTCGGCTTTGAAATCTTTCAGCAATATTCAAAAAGATTCCCTACTGCAAGCAGATGTCTCCTATTATCCTGATCTATTATGTCTTACTCTAATTATTTTAGTTTAAATACCTGGACATCTGACAAATTGACACGGCTTTGTTTGGATATTGGGTCCCTGACAATTCTTTCCACCAATCAGCTTGCAAGTACGTTCACGGTACATAACAGCTTTTGGACCGCACGTGGCCGAACACTTGGACCAAGGCGACCAATCGGAATAGTTTGGATCAGAAAGGACTGGTGAAGAGGGATGCTTCAACACAGCTGATACATTTGATGGGGCGACCGGAGTTGACACTGATGACTGATTGGTTGATTTGGCTGGAGGCGCTGACTGGACCACTGGCGCACTTGCGGGTTTTAGGGGAAGTGTCAGCACTGTGCGATAATAAAGAGAGTGAAATAAGCTGGGATTAATTAGTTTTCTAGTTATTTCGAGAATAGTATTGTCAGTAAGATAGAAGGAAGTAAGAAACTGACAGATCGAGGGCGACGAGTATAGCGACAATTTTGTCCTTGTTTCATGGCGTTGTGGTAATGTCTTTGACAGGGCAGCTACGTTTTTTGCTGAGCGCATATTGTAAGCTTCTCGTGACGCTATTATTGAGGAAAGTTGTTTTCCATTCCGGCAAACTTCAAAGGAGCAAGCAAAATGCAAATATATCGGAATTTTTACGACCGTACACATGCAATCTTTTGTTTTAAACACTATGCATAAATTTAGTAACAGCCACGTTTTTATTGGTTAGTTGCTTTGACAGAAATAAACAGTTATTGTGTTTTGTGCACCGCCAAGACCAAAACATGCAAACTAAACAAAGAACTTTGTCAAGCTATTCACGACCCCATTCACTGTGCCTTTAGCAACCATTCGAAAGCTACTGCGCACACTCGGTTGCCCGGCACCGCTATGCCGCACTTTTGAGCCGTGTAACAAAGGACGTTCCTCCCCTCACCCCCCTGGACGAAACAAAGAACAGTACCGAAGGCAAGCCTACTCACTTGTCTTCATAGCACTTCCTTGTTGCAAGGTATCATTAGGAATCACTGTCGCCATCTTTGTGCACAATGGTACATTGCAGGGGACCTTCTGAATATCGGAGCCAATGCAGACTTTCCTAAGATCCTCCGGTATGGAAAGTGAGCAGGTTCTCTCGCGCGTGCGGTATGAGCCAACACCGCAGGTCTTCGTGCAAGCGGACCACGGACTCCAGTCAAATTCATTTTTCAAAGAGACTATCTCGAAAAGAATGAACTTCATTTTATTATTACAGTACAGTTTGGAATATTAATCGCTTTACAGCAAAATGTGAAAAAAAATGACTAGAACTTAACTGACAACAGGAAGCGAGATTAACTCAGTAACTCTTCTTCTAGAGACTCTCCAACCCTCCCCCCACAGGAATGCACAAAACCAAAACTTCCCCCGCCTCACCCTCCCCCCCCCAAAAAAAAAAAAACTGAGCAAGAGGTGTCCTGTCGCGAATGATAGAGTTAACTTGGTTGTGCAAAACCTTTCAAAAGCTCGACGTTGCGAAAGATGAACTAGTAAAGAACTCATTTTTATGCCAGCGATTTTGTCCATGACTCGTTTAAAACTAGCTTGGAAAATCAAATAGCATATGAATTCTATTCATTTCTGTTTCATATATTCAAAGTTCCAAGAGTAAAATCAAAGAAATGAACTCACTGTTATGAGATGTCGTTACAGGAAGCGCAGCTTCTGTTCCGAAGCCTGAAATGGCCTCTGCGTGACACGAGGGGAGGACACAGGGCTTGACTTCTGACGTGGAACCAGTGCAGGTCTGATTGTTTTGTTTGTAGCAAGAGCGTTTACGCACGCGCAATAAATTTGAACCGCAGGTCCGGGAACACTGAGACCACGGACCCCATTCAGTAAATCCATCAGTTGAATTTAAGGAATCTTCCAAGGGAGATTAAAAAATTAATAAAAAAAAATAAAATAATAATAATAATAATGATGATGATGATGATGATAATAATATTTTAGCTAATTCTTAAGGTGGCTATTTTTAAAACCACAGTAATAATCTACACATAACTTAGCTGAAATAACCGTGGTAAAAGTTCGATTTTAAACGGACTCCCCACCCTTTCGTTCAATCCCTATGTAGCTATCTATGTATGCTCCTGTACTGATAAATAAAAAAATCCCTCTCTCCCGGAGCGAAATCGAGTTTTACAGTAAGAATTCAAATCAATCAATGAAGAACAGCGCAAATTAAGATCTCACCATTTTTGAACTTTAAGTCTTGCAAAAACACGTTGCTCATGTTGTAAGCAACCAGATCAGGTGGACAAGGTGATTTTAAACAGTGACGTCTTTCCACAGACCTCCCCTCGCATTCTTCCCCACCATACCTGGGAGGGGGATCTGTGCAGGTCCTTTCGCGTTTCCGGTAAGACTCAGATCCGCACGACTTAGAACACTCGGACCAGTCACTCCACGGTGAGAATTGGCCGTCGACTTGAAAGGAAGAAAGAGTACGATAACCAACTTAATCTTTCCATTGTTTTTCGCTTACAAGTTTCTTTGTTAAGGCGGAGGTAAACGTGAATTTGAGTGAAATTTTAAGAGGTTTAAGGTAGGGATAAAAAGTTTTAGAACACAACCAGGTTGTCAGGGGACTGTTTTGGTGTCAATCTACTAAATTTTAACTTTAAATTCAAATTTTAAAATCACGACAAACTACTCAGCTCGTTTAGTTTATTTCTATTCTGAGAAGTTTTTTTTGCCTATTTTAGATAATTTATGTTATGCTGTAATTTATTTTCTATTTAATTTGGCAAAATAAAATGGTTGTTGTTGTTGTTGGTTGTTGTTGTTGTTGTTGTCGATATTTCTCATTTCTCTAAATTTTACTAATCTTTTGAGAAAAACTATCTCTTAAAAATCCCCCAAAGTCACCCAGGAATTTACAAAATAACGCAAAACATAGATTTGTGTAATGAACAGAGAGCAATCTGGTTCCCAGGGCTTTTCTCTTCTGGGGACGAGGTTGAGCAGAGAGTTTTTGGAATGCTTGATACCATTCTCGTCCCCATAGCCCTTTCGTTTCTCTTAGCCGGCTTGGCACGAGAAAACGGAGGGCTCTGGGGACATAGGATTTTGAATTAATTCGAATTTTTTTGATTGGCTGTTTGGAACAAAGAATTCCTAAACGGAAGTCGAAAACGTAACGACTCTCTCATACATTCTTTTGAAACGTCGTGACTGCATACATGAAGACCGGAAGTCCTAGAATCTAGGACTGGAAATCCTGTGTCCCCAGAGCCCTTTGTTTCCTCGTGCCAAGGCCCAGCCGGCTAAGAGAAACGAAAGGGCTATGGGGACGAGAATGGCTTGATACGCGAACGAGATATTCACATTAGACCCGAGGTATATACGGCCTTCAGGTGTACCTTCGCCTTAACTTTTCATTAATCGTATTCATCGTAACGAAGCTTACTTACCTGGGCACCGCCGAATCCTGCAGCGTTTCGTTTGCACTTTTGGTCCCAGACAGGAGCTGTCGATTCCCACTGTGCTGAAAGCGCTTATACACGAACGCGATCGTGTTTTAATACCGCGTCCACACGAAGCACTGCAAGCCGTCCACTCACTCCATGGTGTGAACCCGATGTCGCCACTGTCTCCTTTTACATGAATACTTTTTCCACCGTTCTCGTATCTCTCGTATGGTGGCATGGAACCCGTTTCTGGCTTCAAAAACTGCATGGAAGACATTAATTGACGGGACGGCATGTTAAGAGCTTGCGGTGCGCCTGTAAACTGGCGAAGGTTTGGCATTTCTTGGAAACCAAACACATTCGGCCCGTTAGGCATTTGCCTGACGTTTCCTTGTTGCTGCATGTTTAGTAATGACTGTATTGACGGTATGTGTCCCATTTCCTGGTCCATGTTTGCCAGTCCGCTGTAGCGTGCTATGGTTCGCGCCGTGTTGCTCGCGTCGGTGGCTGTACTTGGAAGACGGTTTGACATTTCCTCAATAACAGGTGTTGCCGATAACGTTTTAAAGACAATTTGTTTATTATTTTTCGACATCTCCAGAGGTGGTCCTCCTACATGCAAGTTGAACATTGGATGATCATTTCAGTGCCTGAGTATAGTTTACTTTCATTAACAAAATCCCTCATAGTTGACGGTTTATTATTTCGTCCGAGATATGTACAGCCAGTTTTACCTATGCGCAAAGCTGGAAAATTTTTACTGAGGGAAAACTTTCAATATAAAAATATAAATTTCTCTTATAACACCCCCCCCCCCCCCCCCAAACACACACTCCACCAACAACAACACCATCCAAAATACCTTACAAAGTTGTTCCAGCTCAGGGCTTATAGCCAGTATTTTACGGCATTTCTCTCTACTAAGACTGTTCACAGGCTACTTATTTTCTGTGAAGTGGTAGAGATCTATCGTTGATTTTGACGGGCCGCCATCTTGGTTCTGAACGCAAGCGAAAGCTAGGGGTCATGAATGGTCCATCAAAATTTTGCAGTGCTTGAAATTGGGTTTTTTGGGATTTGAAATTTTTTGTTTTTGGGGGGTTTTTTTTGGGAATTTTTTTTTTTTTTATTTTTTTTTCTTAAAAAAAATTGTTTAAGCTGGGGTGAGTGCACACCCCGCAACCCTACCCACGGGCTTTTTGCACTCTCCCCAGTTTTTCCTTCCGTTCAGGAACCAAGATGGCGGTCCGTCTAACTCAACGATCGATCTCTACGACTTCACGGAAAATTAGGGGACTGTGAACAGTCTTCTCTCTATTCTACGTAAAGTATTTACCAGGCTTATGGGGGCAATCCTTGGATTTACAATATTCGACTTCGAATCTCCAACCAGCGCAGTCTTTCCCTCCGTAAGCTGGAGGAGGATTGGTGCATAGACGCATGCGCATGCGCACTGCCTTTGGACCGCAAGATTCCGAACATACAGACCATTGTGTCCATTGAGTAAAGCCACCATTCACTAAGACAAGAATTGTTTAATAATATAATTGTTTAATGACCAAACCGACTTAAAATTTACCTTACATGTTGAAGTCACTGATCATGATCTCCAATAAGAGATTTTTTAATTTTATAACGCTTTCTATTTCTGTACTATTATATAAGAGGGCCACGTGAACCATTGATAGAAAAAATTTACGCAGATTTTCAAGAGGATTTCTACTGAAGTTTTGTGTTTGTAATTAGTCCAAGCATTCCCTGTAATTTCTTAGTATGAGTTTCAATCGAGCTTTTTTTCACTTCAAGATTACAGAATTTTACCCTGCGCTGAACACTGATTATATGATTTTGGCTTCATTCCTGATTGGTCAAAAGCGTTAGCGAAGCGGGTTGAGATTGATGTTCACATTATTTGATATTTCTTTGGTTTATTCTGATTATGCTAGTCTTTAAGCTACTTAAAGTCATGATACATCTTTGTCACTCTAGTAAAACTCATTTCATTTTTCAGTTGATAAACTTTGTACGTCTCAGGGCGCCTAACCTGGACAGTTTTTGGGAACATCACAGGGAACAGTCTGGTGGTTCCATCCGGGGCATTTGACAATGGTGTCAAATGGAGAGCTCTTGTTACAGTACAGTGATCGTGTCTTCATGCTGCCATTACCACAAGATTTAGTACACTTGGACCATGCACTCCACCCGGCTTCCTCTGAAAAGAAACACGTCTTCCGTTAGAGATAGGAGGATGATCCGATGCATTTTTATAAACCGACAAGGTATATTCTCCAGCGCAAGCTCATTGATCGAGAGCTATGGTCAAAGGAAGTATAGATAGGTAATGGAATTCGAGGCAGCTCTCTAAAACTTGAAAAAATGTCGGACGTTTCCAATAAACGGAAATCGGAATGCTGTGGAGGCTCAATTGGGACATTTTGTAAATCATTTTTCTGATTCACAAAATTAGTTTCAAATTTAGAAAAAAACTTCAAAATAATAGTTTTCTAAGATAAAAACAAAAACAAAAAGTGTGACGGGCGAAGATTGAGACGGATAACTAACGACAAACTTAAAAAAATTGCCATGCGTCGTCAGTTAAAGCCAAAATTAATTCATTATTTATTTTTAAAGTCATTAATAATTCATCAAGTTTAAATAAAGAAAATCATAACCGTGAAGGAGGTTTGGATACCCGCCTGTCTTAATTATCGTTTACTCCGTAGTTTTTGTTTCAATTGAGAAGATATATCAAATTCTCGAGACAGCACCTCGAATTTCGTCAAAAATACTCCACTGCACATAGTATTTTTAACTCTCTTCACACTGTTTGGATATCGCGTTGAAATACTTTCTCTCGTGTTTGATATGCCGTAAAATGCCGCTTATAAGCCCTCAGGTTAGATAACTTCGTAAGGGGTTTTGTGTGGGCTTATAAGGGAGGGGTATATCCGGGAGGGCTAATAAGAGGAATAAAAAACGTTTCGAAACGAGCCACAATAAAGCAACATTTAGCCTTGTTCAGTACTGTCATCCGGCAGAGATGGGCTTATATCCGGGGGGGGGCTTATAATCGGATGTATTTTTTTTCCAGGAAGATTGGCTTATAACCGGGGGGTTTATCAGCGGGGGGCTTATAACCAGAATGTTTCGGTATTACATAAAGCACATCTTACCTTCATCGCCGCTAACAACAATATTTATTTCCTTTTCTTTTGAGCCAGAATCTGGGATGTCCGCTATTGTTTCAATCGTCCCTTCTTTCTTCACAATAGGCTTCTCCGCAATAGACCTTTTATAGGTTTCTGAAGATGAACTGAAAAGACTTTCTACGTCTTTTTCATCGTCCCTGTCCATCTTTTCCAGTTGGTTTAAATCTCTCTGGTCGCCATTGTTTGCAGTTTGTAATATTGAAGCAAGCTGAGACTGAGCATCAGACCCGAAATTTCCTAAATCTTTATAATCGGAACTTAGTACTTTTCCTTCAGGGGTTAAATCGCGGAATACACTTTCTTGGATTGCAGATGGCGTCCAATTTCCTTTTTCCCCTCCTTCATGTCTTTCATCGGCATCGTCTTCATCGCTGCTTTTGGAATTTTGCAAGAACGCCCTTAGTTTTCCTTGGGTATTTGCAAGAGATTCTTTAGGACCGTTATAGGTTGGTTTTTTTCTCCTTTCTGGTGCAACGCGTTGTGTGTTATGCCTCTCCTAGAACCGATAAGGTCTCCATGATGACGAAGGATGCCGAACCCTTGTTTGTCCATATCCTGTACTGTATTCATGTAGGTCAAGTCGTGTTCGCTTTCTGCCTTCAAGGCGTTTGACAGTTGCTTCTCAAAATCAGGGCTGCGAAAAGTGCCATCGTTAAATTCAGTTTTCCAATCACTTATATCCCTCTTCTCTGCCAACTTGGAGTGCCTTTTTCTTGTGGGTCGCAAATTCACCTTTGAATCTCTTTTAATACCAATCTCGTCACCAGCACTTTGAAACATGTTTTTCATTCTGTTTATGTCATGCTTTTGCACAGCCTTCACATACTGCAAATCACCTTCACTTTCCTGACGCATTGTTTCAAGTAACAATCCTTGAGCTAAATCATTTCTCACATCGTCAAGCGGGATCACATCGCCATTAAGAATATTATTGCCTTTCTTTACAACGGGTATATTCATTTTGGTATCTTTGAATTGTTCGTCGTTGGGAAACTCGCTTTTCTTGTGAAGCTCATCTTTTCCAGTGCCTACATTTCCACTGTTTTGACGGATAGCCCCTTTGATGTCCGGTGTCCTTCGTTTTTGACCATACCTCTTATAATCCTTGCGGTCTCTTATGCTCTTATCTTTTCCTACATCGTGGTCTTTAAATGAACGTTGAAACGCATAACTAGGGTCCCTTTCATCAAATGGAAACGTTTCTATTCCCTTAACATTTCTCTGTTGTCCTTCGTAATCTTTCATGATGACATTGGAGATGTCTTCCTGAGCTTTTGGGCTTAGGCCTCGTATTTGATCTAAATCGCTGTTTAGTACGTCCGTAGAAGACTCCCAAGACTCCAAATCTCTCTTGTTGTTAATACCATGGTTAATTTGTTTGTATTTGGAAAACTTTGAAGAAAACCTATAAGGCGAAAGCTTGATATGTTTTCTTTCGTTTGATCCTGTATGGGCTCTTCGACCTGTTGCAGATGTCCCTTTTCTGATCAACTTCCGATGCTTCAATATTCTGTCGACAAGCCTTCCTATGGAAGCGTTTGAATTTTCCTGCTCTTCATCCGTCTTTGTATCATAGTACCCTTTAGTTGCAGCCGACACCCCTTGAACGCTACCACTCTCTCCGATAGCACCTAAACCAGGCGGCCTGTGAGCCAAATGTTTTTCAAGCTCTTTCATTTCATTTGCAGTCAGTCCAAATATTACAGACGTTGGGCTTATTTCAGACTCTCGAGTCCCGGGTTGGTCGCGTCGTTTTGTCGGTTTGTTCCTTAAGGAAACGTGTTTGGATGACGTTTTAAAATATTCCAATCTCGGAGGAGTACTAGACACAGTTGGTGCTGACGATAAGTTGGTAGTTGCTTTCCGAAGTCTCTTTCTCCCATGTTTTGTTTTCGCAAAGTGTATTTGTTGTTTCTTTTGCGGTCGCGCCATTGCATCTGGAAGAGGATTAGCACCATATTGCGCCATATCATTTGCTACAATGCCTCCGGTCATAGACTCTGTTTGGTCATTCCTCTCATCTTGTGGTTGATACATAAACGTCTTCGGTTTATTTACTTTAAATGCGCCTTGGAGGCCCTGAAGATTGCTAAAAGGGGCAAGATCCACAGCTGATATGTCTGAAACAGTTTTTGGACTTAAAAGCATCTGACCAATATCCGATTGGATCTTTGTTTTAGCCCGGTTGCTAAGTTCGTTACTATTTGATGGAGAACGACGCTGTCCGAGACTTGCAGCTTCTTCAGCAGCATAATTGTGTGATGCATCAGAGTAGAAACGCTGTTGGGGTCGACTGTTTCCGTGTTGATCTGTGTTCGGAGCTTTCATGTCTTCATTAAAAACCGAAGCCATGTTATGAGCATTTGCGCTACTATCGGCATTAATCAAATTGTTATTTCCTGCAAATGGTTCTGCAAGTTCGGCTTTGGCATAGGGATCCCCGAAAATTTGACCCGAAATATAGCTCGTTTCACTATTGCCCTCTTTCGACTTAGGTGCTTTAAGACTGGGTAAAATCTCTTCCACGATGTTACCAGCGTCGTTTATTTGGTGTTCAAGATAGCTTGCTTCTTTAGTATCTTCATCTTGAAGCTGCTGTTGACTTGAATATGGGCCATCTGAGTCCGAAAACCCTTCCTTCGCCACTGGGTCACTCATTAGATTCAGTTGTAGATATTTTGTTTCGTCAGGATCCAAGCGCGTGAAGTTTCTGTAAAGGAAAGGTGCATCTATCACCCGGTCTGAAGACGCCTCTGAAACCAATCCTTTAGAAGGAGGCCCCAAACTTGGGTTATCACGAAATCTTTGTTCTTCGTGAATTCCTGCCGATCTTGTTGGGCTCACTTTGTTGGAAGCGAATTCGTTTACAATGGGTGCCAGAATTGGTTTATTACCAAATGCCTGTTCTTTACCAAGACTCCCTTCCAACTGTGTTGGGATTTCTTTGTTGGAAATGAACCCATTTATAATAGGTGTAAAAATTGGTTTACTGCCAGGAGCTGGCTGTTGCTCGTTGCCTTTCATATTGTAGCTGCCCCCAAGTCGTTCAGCACTTTTTGATACAAAAAAAGGCTGATTGTTAACCTTCCCTTGAACGTTAAAACTTCTCATGGGTGACTTGGTTAAAGGGTCTTTTTAGTACCTCAACCTGGCCTCCTTCTTTAGCACCAGCACTGTTTTGGGCATTGTGACTGGAAATTTTTAAATTACCTTGTAACGAAGGCCCTGGTATGTTTTTGGTTCGTTCATATCCCACTCTAGATGTCTCGTGCATAAGAGTTGCTGATGCTATATTACTGACTCCTGCTGTGTGTTCTGGTTCCTTTATTTGGTTTAACGTAAGTGGACTATCATTACTTCTGTTTCTGGGATGTGTTTTGGACTGAGGTATGCGAATGTCTTCTACTACATTTGCTGGATCTTTCATTTGATTTAACATCAGGGAACTACCAGCACTTGCGCTACTTGGCTTTGTTTTCGACTCATCTTTAAGTCTTTCCTCCGTTGCATGAGTTGGTTCTTTCCTTTGGTTAATCGTCAGTGAACTATCAACACTTTCATTACTGGGTTTTGTTTTGGACTCTGCTTGGGCTTTCATTTTAGACAAGTTAGACAAGTCATTTAGTGATTGAGTGATCCCTCTAGAGTCGGATTCTACAGAAGAAATGTTTTCTGATTTCCTTTCGGAACCAATCTGAGAAATTTTACCACTTTCTTTAATAAGGGCTTGTGCTATCGCATTTGCCCAAACGTTCTTGATCATCGGATGTTTTGCTAGTTCCACTGAAACAAACTTGGATCCCTTGTCACCCAGACTTTCTACAACGTTTTGTACAAGCTCTGGAAGCTGGCTGTTTAACGCTTGTGACGAATTAACAAGTCCGGCTTTTTCAGATGACATGTACACTGACTGATTCAAAACCTCGTGTTTCATTTCACTTTGGTGCAACGTAGGCTTAGTGGTGTTGGTCGTTTTATTGAAAAGTGGCTTAACATCGTTTGGATCATGAAATGGGACAGGACCACCATTTGTTACGGAGTCAGTTTCATAAGAGGTATTGCTTGGAGTCATCTTGACCTCATGTAAAACATGGTTGTTGACAGCGTTCTCGGTTTGATTACCAGGTTTGTCCTTTTCGACGTCACTATTAGTATCAATGGTGTTTATTGTAGGAGTTTCTTCATTTGGCGATGTTTGCATTTCATGATGCGGATTAACCCCTTCTTGGTTTAACACATATGTCACTTTAGCAAGAGGATCGCTTAACAATTGCTCCTCTACACGTCCAGTCTTTAATTTCGCTCCTCTTCCCAGAGACGACAGTTCTTCGTCGCTCCCAGAGTTAGCAGTCTGCCCTTTATTTTGATAAACAAATGTACCATTGCTTTTAGCAATCGCTTGTTCCATGGGACCAGTGAGGATCTCCCCTCCCGATGGATCCTTTTCAATGTGATATCCAGACATTTCGGCTTCCTGGTTTTCTAATTGACTATAAAGTCGCTCGGCAAGTGTTGAAGGCGGTAAGACCTCCTCATCAGCCTTAAGTTTGGCATCATCTTCTTTACTCCCTCCATCCATAGAAGCAAAGCTAGAAGCCTTGTTGGTTTTTGGCATATTATCTATCACAACAACATGTCATCATCATCATCTTTACCACTTGATGAACTCCCGTGTAGCAGCCTCGAGTCGAAAGCCGCCAACTTTGTTTTCTGGCCACCACTTTCCTGGTCGTTTTTCCCATCTTCCTTTGCACCCAGCAGAGTTATAAGGGGTTTCCCTACTGTTATACCTGCAACTAAATATAAACACTTGTATATTTAAGTGTTATTTTTCGAGTCCCGAAGTTCGGTTGGCGACATACAAAAGAAATTGACATAAATGTGGTAATGAAGGTTTTCAAAGTGTTGAGCCTGTTTTGAGTTTTTGACAATTTGCAGTTTTGAGCTACTCGTCTCATTTTCGGATAAAGATGTAATTTTTAATTCTGTTGGTTTTAAGGCTAGCTGACTGACTGACTGACTGACTGACTGACTGACTGACTGACTGACTGACTGACTGACTGACCGACCGACTGACTGACTAACTGATGATTGATGACTGACTGATGTTGAATGACTGATTAATAGGTTGATGAATTGATTGATTGTGATTGATTGATTGATTGATTGATTGATTGACTGATTGATTGATTGATTGATTGATTGATTGATTGATTGATTGATTGATTGATTGATTGATTGATTGATTGATTGATTGATTGATTGATTGATTGGTTGGATGGTTGGTGAGTTGGTTGGATGGTTGATTTTTGCAGTCAAAGTG
Organism: Oculina patagonica; assembly: GCF_052425735.1. Lineage (NCBI taxonomy): Eukaryota > Metazoa > Cnidaria > Anthozoa > Scleractinia > Oculinidae > Oculina > Oculina patagonica. Next base: position 19,757,570 of record NC_135760.1, read on the forward strand.
ATTCTTCTAACGTCATTTCAACGATTAACTCCCTTTCATATTCAGAAAGAATGACTGCACTATCATACATCATGGTAGAGTTCCAAATGAACTTACCGACATTATCTCTTCTAACAGGAACAGCACAAGGAGCTTGTACCAAAACCAGAATCAGATCAAAGATGAGGAATTCTGTCCAGCCCATTGTTATTTGTCAACAAATTCCATTACATTCTGAAATATAAAGATTATGCCCAGTAAAAATTGAGATGTATGCTGCAAGAGCAGACCTGAAAATTTGCATCCCCTTCAGTCGTGATCGGTGACCTTTCAGTGACCTTTGTCCTTCTTTGAGGGGCGGTTCAATACATAGGGTTAAGTGAAATTGAGGAAATTCCCATTTGTAAGGAAATAGTTAAATGGATGTTCATGTAAAGACTAGATACGTTTTTTTCGTCAGGTGTCAAGGAGTATCATTATAACGTACTTAAGCGTACAGTGGATTCAAATCTCACCGTCAGCCGACAGGCTGTTATTTTTGCACCATCAAAGCCATCCCATTAATACCCGCTAAGAACCCGGGTCATACGCTACTTAATTCTGACGGAAAAAGCTTCAACAATGAAGAAAAGGTCTGGAACTCTTGCACCTACTCCCCAATTATTTAAGACAATACTTTAGGTGTAACAAAGCTCATCAGCTACGCATTTGAAGATAAATTTACAGTGGTTTTGTTCTATATTGTAATAGGTGTCCAGGGGACTGTAGCTTTAGTTAATGTCACCTTGGTGGCCTAATGAACATTGGTAGCCGACAATAAGAATACTTGAATTGTTACTAAAACTACTGCATACTTACGCCGTTTGAACTCTTCTCTTAAATTGACTTTGGTTGATCTTTTTTTCGCTTTGCAGTCGCGGGGATTGCCTAATATATTGTAAATTAAACAGTACGAAATGAAATTACATGTCTACGTTAAGGGGTATAATTTCGCTTTCAACAAGAAATTAAATACGAGACAACAGATAGAAGTGGTTAATTACACTGCAAAATTTAAAATTATTTGTTGCATTATTGGGTTTTGTTTTGATAATTAGTACTCTACAAACCTTTCCACTATGAAGAGTGCCCACTGATTCGGTTCTGCGAGTAAAGCGTCTAGAGCATATTGTGAAGAAGCCGTACGTGTCTTTCCCAGAACTAGACCATTTGTTTTCACCGACTAAGTTGATTCCTTTAAGGTCACCCTTTTTGTTAAAACTTTTTGTTTCTTCTCAGTTTAAGAAAAATAACAAGATAATGAAAAACTTTTGAGGTTTGACCTGTGTGAAAGAGAAAACAGGTCTCTCAATGACTCTACCTGCTTTATAGGTCAACAACCTTTATGGTTGAGTTAGTTTTACTATTGCCTCTCTGTTGTAATTAGCTTTAGGCTAAAGACAAATTTGGGTTAGAAGCTGTATTCAAATATAATTTTTCAAAAATTACAATTCGGAGCACAAAAACCTCTGAAACAAAACACACAGCATGGTGTCTTTAAATGTAATCCTTTGATAGACAAAACATTACCTGAGAGCGGCACTCACTCAAACCATCTGCGTGACCACGACGGTTTTGACTGAATGGCCAGTTGAAAACCCTTAAAAGTGTAACATGCCAGCGTTTGTCCCCTAATGGTCCATAATGAGAGAATATTTTATATTTTTCCCACGTTTTTGACCTATTTTGGGGGCCAAAACGTCTTCCGTTTTTAGCAGCCGTTAATGATTTAAAGGTTGCACTTCTTGTCAAGTGTTCAACATTACACCAGAAATTTTCGGCCAATCAGTGCAAAGATTGAACTGTAGACGTCTTGTGAATTCATTCATGATTAAGAGCTTCAGTGAAGTGAGTCATCGCTACCCGTATTTACTTTGCCTCGGGAGAGGAAGTTCTACGAAAGTGCCGTTTTAGCGGAGACGGCGGTTAGTCAAACATTGACTGATCTCGTACTTCACAACTAAGGTGGGTTTTCTCTGCCACTATTAGAAATCAAAAAAAGTCCGATTTAGCAATGTCGAATTGATTATTACAATATAATCGCTTTGCATTGTAAAACGTAAAGTGAATGTAAATGTTGTTTTTAAATAGTGTAATAACATACAATCATTACTCTAAAATAAAAGGTTCTAAACGATTAAAATTTGTGCTTAACAAAAAAAATTTTGATTTATAATAACAAAATTGACTCATCTAGGCTCCTCTAGTTTAATACATACAAACTCAGTGTAGAAAAGATTTAAACGGATAGCTGAGGATTCAAATTGAAGATCATAACAAAGAAAATCGCATACGCGTGCCTGACTAATAATATTCGTTATTTCTGGGAGCCTTCTAGGAACATACTGTTGTCCTAACCCCAGAAAGGTGCGACGATCGACGCGAAGATTACCCCAGAACGCCTGGAGCAGACAAACCCAATAACTTGTAATCTCTAGTCACTTGAGGTCGTTCCCCTCCACCCAATAAGAAAGCTCTATAGCTTATTAGTTTGAGCATCGTCGACCTGTTGGTACGTCCACAAAATTGATATTTCATCTCCAGTCAGTTAAAAAAGTTGGGGGGGGGCTAACGTTATTTACGTCTTATTGCAAACTTCTGGGTTACTGTTTCAAATATCTTATCAAAAGAAATCTTTTCTAACAACCCCAAACGTCGAAAACATATTTCGAAGTTCCACTGAATTCAAGTAATTCACTTAAGAGACGATTATACAAAGTGGCTACGCCTGAGATTTTACCTATAGTTTACATGGTCTTGTGCTTGTTCTCCAGGAGATAGAAATTGTTTTAACATGGTGTTATCACAGATAATAACTGACATCTTTAGCTTTTAAAAAGGGCTAAAAATAGCGCAATAGGAATATTTAAGATTCTGGTACTCGATTTTTTCCATCTAAAATTAAATTTCTCGATTTCTTGATGGATTCCGTCTTAAATCCCTAACGGGTCGCCACACATCAGGGTGCTAGTCCCTGCAACCTGTCCCCGGGGACAAGTCCGTTCGTGTTAAATACCCATTTTCGTCAAAAAAAAATCCTGTTGCAGCGACCAAAATTTTGTTTCCTGCATTCAAACTGATTTGAAATCGTGGGACTAGTCGCAGTCCCATGAAATCTTGCTTGTCCCCTCGTCTGAACTGTTTGCGCAACTAGTCCCTGCGATCAAAATAAGAAATCAACCAATTAAGGCCTTCCTCTTCCCCACCCCTCCAACGGACGCGAACTGGTTTAAAGGACTTGAATATACCAAATACGCCTTATTCCAAAATGGCGGACAATACATTATTCTTTTGTCTTCATGTTAATTGGCCCTCGTTGCCTCGATCGTATCTGCAGAATTCAAAAGAATCATTGGCTTAAAACGAGGCAATAAGGGCTAATTAACATATAGGCTAAAGATTAATGTATTTGCCGCCATTTTGGAATAAGGTGTATACAACGAGAAAACGAAGGGACTCTCCAGTGATGATGAGGGCGCGACTGCGGCTAAACTTGTTGGGGGTCCCTTTTAGGGGTTATCAGTCTGCTAAAATGGGAACCGTAACCGTATTTGTTATGCAAGTAACTTTTCTTCTGAATTATTCTGTGTCTCTCTGCGGACGAACAATATCGCGTTGCGTGATCAATTTCAACCGATCAGAATCGGAGAGAATTTAGTAGTGAACTATTGTTTGTGTCTGTATGACAATCACATTGAGAGTTATGCTAAAAAATATAGCCTTCGTGAACACCTTTATTATAACGAGTAACATAGTAACATTAACATAAGCGACTTAATATTTATGCAAGTTCGGCTAAATATAACTTATATAGTCATTATATAGTTTACATAGTTTATATAGTTGTCTTGAGAATACAAGTAAAGTAAGGGACCACATTAAAAGAGAAAAATTAGAATGAAGAAAATACATAACAATATGGGCACAGAAAACATAATTTGTATAGCGGTTGTTCTTTTGCCTACTTTTTAGGAGACAATACATACTAACATGGATTAAAACGATTTCAGTGCAGTGTTTTGCCTTATGAACAGGGTCATTAGATACATTTCTCCATGCTTGTATCTAGGGCTAAAAAAACGCCATGTCTTTAAATTCAAAATATAATTTAAGTGTCCACATTAAAACGAGAATAAACAAAAACAAGAAACATACATTACAAAATGGACACAAAACACATCTTTTCTTCATAATTTTCGCCATGTCCCTTTCTGCTGTCCTTTTGCTTACATTTATAAGGAGAGAACATCATACATGTGACAAGGAATACAACAAGTTCAGCGCAGTTTTTTGCCTTTTTCTGGAACAGGGTCATTGGACACATTTTCCCATGACCTGTGTTTGTCTTTCCTTTCTCTGGTATTTCCTGACTGGATTGACACAAAGCGCTGAATCCAAAGGCTGTTGTCATTGTATCCAAACATCCTCATATCTGGATTGTCACATCTCTTTTCAATTTGTTTTGGCTTCCAAAGTACACTTCTAAAGCATCTTTGCAGAATCCCTCCATTTAAACAAATACCATTCCGTCATTGAAAAGGGACTTAGTGGCTTCATTCACTGAAAACGTCTGCCAGGAGATGGACGTTTTGCTTAGAGCCTTTTGAGTGAACTCGCCAGGCCGCTTTTCTGTGTTTTCCGTCCAATTGTAACTATGTTCCGACGAATTAAACATTTCAACAAGAAAATTAACGATAAGAAAGTTTCATGACGTTTCGATGACTTCATGTCATCATTATCAAATGTGAAGAAATTGACTTCTCAAACTCATAAATGATTCATCAAGTTAAAACAAAGAAAATCATAACCATGAAGGAGGTTTGGATACCCGGTCTTAATAAGCATAGATTTTTACGATTTTATTTTTCCGTTTACTCCTCAGTTTTTGTTTCGATTGAGATGATATATCAAACACTCGAGACAGTGTTTCATCAGCTATCCAAACACCTCGAGTTTCGTCAAAAATACTCCGCTGCGCGTCGTATAACGATAAAACAATGCCTCTCGTGTTTAATATATTACATAAAGATCAAGTATTTACATAAAGAAATAAGTAGTGAAAAAATACATTACTTTTATGAAGCATGATAAACGCATATTTAAACAAAACGTTTTGCACGAATGGATTCCGCTTGAGTGTTTAGTTTTGGTATTTTCTTTCTGATGAATAGCATTTCAAAAATTTTATAAACACTTGATCTTTATATTAATTTTCTTCACATTTGATAATGATAAAATGAAGTCGTCGAAACGTTTTGTTACTTTCTTATCATTAATTTTACTTGCTGAAATGTTTTTTTCAAAATTCACTAAAAACAAACATTACTACCAAAATCGCGAGCAAGCTCAATTTTAATTATCTGATTCATAATCGAAGTGTCTGCAGCCCTTGTAAAGTCCAGTTTGAATTCTATTCTTCCACGCATTCGTATTGCCAAATGTCCGGTTTAACACTTTTTTGCACATATTCGCACGCATAACTAATTCCAGCTACTGTACATGTTGGGCAACCAGCCGATGGAGTGCATTCTTCACCATCAATCCAAGGGCAGCCAACATTCCTTTTTGCTGCAAACTGGATAATGAACAGTTATAAATCAGGATTAAATTGACAGCTATGAGAAGCGTGGTAATCTAATGGTTAGCGCGCTAGACTCCGGTTCGAGTGGTCCGGCTTTGAGCCATGGACGGGGTCACTGTGTTGTGTTCTTAGGGAAGACATTGTACTCTAATACGAAGTGTCTCTCTCAATAGGTACAGGCAAAGCCCGGGGGGGGGTCCCCAAGGGCCAAAGGATGTGCCGCCCGATAGGGTATGGTGAGGCTCGGCCAAATAGGGATATGCTGGAATGTGTCGTGGAAGAGGAGCAACGCCCAGCAACGAAAGATACTGATGGGAGAGGAAAGATGCGTCGCGCGCGGGCCGAGGGCGTCACGGACGCCCCCCCCGAAAGGGTGTCACCGGTGGGCCAAAAATGGATCATTCGCTCCTAAATAGGGCAGGGTAAAAACGGCGGCACACCCCATCCGAAATTTATGGGAGTACCCCCCCCCCCCCCGGGAGGCAAAGGTAGTGCTTGGAATAACCCTGTGATAGACTAGCATTCTATACAGGAAGAAGCAAAAATACTCCTTTTCGCTTAATGCTATGGAAATCTATGGGCAACTAGGTAGGGAGGCAGACTTATAAACACTGAGAAACTGCCCTATTAACATAATCATAGGGATAAGGTATAACATCTCAATTTTAGGGATAATGAAAATCGAAATAATGTGGATAACAGCTTTGGTAATTTTACGGACATTAAAGGAATAACTGCTCTAAAACATTATTGGGATAAGAGATAACGTAACACCCCCTGGGGATGATAGGCTACCCCCTGCTGGGAGGGGTCACCCTGCGATGAACTGGCATCCCATCCAGGTGGGGGGAGGGATGGGAGGAATACTCCTGAGATGAGCACCGGCCTGGTGAGTGACCGAGTTCACACACTGCCTACGTTATAAATCGCCAATACATGAAACATTACCATTTTATAGAACCTGGAGAGATCTTGTTTTCCTTTCGGTTTGGCGGGAAGAGACATAACCGCTGCCATGAGGCAAAAGGCGAACAGGATGGTCAAAGTACATTTATAAGCCATGTCTTAACTGGTACTGAAAACGAAACAAGCACAAAATTAGTGAGGTGTTGAGTTCTTCATAACACTGACGGCAATTGTCTTAAAGTAACCCCAAATCCTGTGTCCCAAAACTTTATTTCATTTCTTCAGGTCTAATATCGATATTTGTAAACAGCTTGAAAACAAAACCACCTCAATTTTTTTAACAGTGAAATAACCAAACTTTTGAAGCGCTCATCAGTCATAACATGACCAAATAATCTTCCGCTACCGAGATAAATCTAACCACATAATAACCAACTAGGCTGTTAATTTAAATTCCTTAATTTATGATCTGTAGAGAGAAAGGTGATTTTAAAGCATTTATTTAAATAACTTTCTTTTATGTTTTGCAAACTTTCACAAAATAGCAGCAATTAGAAAGAAATGTCGTGAATGGTCCGATGAATTGCCGTGATTTACCATCTAGAGAAACAGGAAGGGGCTTAATACATAAGGTTTTTATCAATTTCAGTGAACTTCCAGACGTTGAAATTTCACGGTATTTAGAGCCATACTTTGAACAGTTTAATTTGTCAGTTCCATAAAACATTCTGGATATTGGCCCTAGTAAGAACTTTTATTTCATTTTACGAGGGTAACACTTGACAATTGTCACTTGTGGCGCACCAAAGACAACATTATACGCAGTTAGTACCCGGGGGGGGGGGGGGCACTCAAAAAAGTTTTATACGGGGAGGCTCTGCCCCAAGCTCTTACCCCTTACCCTTTTATATACCATTTTCACAGAAATTGTACCCCTTTCGTATACCTTTTACTGAAAAAAGGTACCCCTTTCATATACCTGGAAAAGACATGGCATAGACTTAGAACAGGACGTTTTCTTGTCATTTTCATGTTGCGCTTTATAAATTAAAATAATACAGCTGATAAGGTGGCGTCTGTTCGAAATATTTTAAGCTAATGGCTAAGCCTTTTAATGAAAACCTAAATGAAACGGATTTACATACCCTTTCATATACTCTAAACTTGTGAAATCCCTACCCTTTTATATACCTGAAGCCTGAAAAGGACCCCTCGGGCGGAGCCCCCCGATAGGGCATATAGGAGTACCCCCCCCCCCCCCCGGGAGTTAGTAATACTACAAGTATTTTCACTAAAGTATTATTCCTGCGCCGGACAAAGCAACTCACAATGAAACGCTGAAGGTGAAATGTTAGGAGGCTCTGTTAAAAACACGAGGTAGCCGACATCGGGAAAAGAGATTGAAAAAGGTCACACTTTTAATAGCGTGCTAAAGTTAAGATTGAGGTAAAAAAAATTATTCTTTTGAAAAATGAGACAAAGACACGATTTGACGATTTTTGTCCAAAAATTCAACCTGGAAATCGTATTTTTATCCGCTGATCAATGACGCGAACGCATACATGTTTTATTTGAATGCGCTTTGGAGTGAATTACTGCAATAAAAAATTCAAAATTAAATGAATAAGAACATTAACTGTAATATAAAAACAGAATTTCATATCCAAAAAAGCGGAGTGTATTTAACAAATAACAATTAGACTACGAGCCCGAGTTTTCTATGAGCGACGATCCGCAGCCGAGTAGACAAGTATTTTAATTTTAAGTTGAAACTCTAAAAGATTGCAGTCCAAAACCCACAATTTTGTGAACTTTAAAGCCAAAATAAAAAAAAATTGTCCCTTCCAAGATCAACGCGCGAACGATCGTGTTTTTTTTTTTCAGCGAATGAAAAACATTTCAAGAACCAATCAGATTAGTGGATTTCCAATAGAATACGGCTGGGTTTCTATTAAATATGAATTCATGCTGCCTGAATAAAATACAAAAAATTTCCGCTTCCAGCAAAAACCAACTCTTAATATTGCTACATCCTACTTCAGTCACTAACCTCGCGTTTTATGCTTAAAATTAGGTCAGCTACGGGAATCGAAACTTACTTCACCAGTGTGTTCGAAACGACGACCCTTTCTACTTGAATTCGTTTGACGAAACGGCGTCGGACAGATAGCGCGAGTTCTTCAGCATATACGCACTTAAAATGACAACTCTTATGTCTTACAAAGACCGTTATCTATGCCTCGGCCGTATCTAAGTAAGAATTCAACTCAGTGCATAAGAACAGAATAGCATCTGGTACCTTATCTTCGCTAGGGTTTCACAAATCTCAAACTCTCTCTCTTTTTTTTGTACGGAACACTTTGCAGAATTTTATCGAAGGCCGAACTCTGTTATTAATTCCTGTTTTATATTTTACAAGTGTGAGGATGGAAGCGCGTCTAAGTGGAACCTGTGACCACAGTTTAACTCACATGTACGGTATATAGCCTTACCGGGTTTTCGTTGCTTCAACAATTACACTGACGCTGTTTGTGATCTTCGACTTGCTGCGATTACCACTTTGCGCTGATCAAGAAAGTTGCACTCTATTTATGGATTTTACGAACGCAATGTCTGCCTTAAGGGCGAACGGAAACAAATAAATATTAAACCTGCATTAAAAATTATTTCCGCTTACAAGGGTCTTTCTTTTAAAAGTAAATAACTTGCGACGTTATTCCGTACTTTGATTGGGCACGAAATTTTTTTTGCAAATCTTGGCAAAGGCTTAGTGTCTTTACTGTACAATTAACTTGCAGTCGATTAAAAGTGTTTATTAAAATCAAAGGACAGTTTGCACAACGTATTTCTTGAAATCTTTACGGTACAGTTTTCAATTTTTGTTCGTTTATTTGTATCCTATTGTAGCTGACATGTTTGTCTTAACGAAGGAAATGCAATTTTTTTGGCGATGCGATAAGATTGTTGAATGCACCCCAGCTGTTGTGTATTCCACGCTATATCTTAATTAAAAACCTTTCTCAATAAGTTTGATATCAATTTTTTTTATACAAAGTGAATATTGTACTTTTGATGTTTGTCGTGAACGTTTTGAAACTCACAAATCATGTCGCTCGAGGAAAAATGGTCTTCTATCTTTTGTAGAAACGTGTGCGTAATATTAATATAGGTATTTTGGTATCAGTGAATACATTTTTCATGGCGCATGCGCATCCCAAGAAAAATTTTAAGTTGTCATTTTTAATCTGTCTAAATCTTTCCAATCTTTAAAATTAATCTTTGTTTCTTTTTTGTTCCTTAACCTTAACATTGTCTTTATCTTGGTAGACTTATATTTTGAGGTTTCTCTCAATGTGAAGTTAACTTTGCACATCACAAAAAATACTCAACCTTCTGTGAAAGCTAAACAACGCTTTCTTGAATATTGCTGTGAAGTGAAATAACTGAATATTAAATCGCCTTTTTTGTTTGTTTACCAAACAGTGTCTTTGAAAACTTGCAGAACTTAGCCCAAAATTGGCGTTTCAAGGAAAACAGTAGTCTATTAATAGGCACCCGTACTTTGTTTTGACAAGCAAAGAAATACAAAGATTGTTATCAGAATGCGGCAAAGTGCCGGACTCTTTAAACTAAAAATTAATATCTTTTTGACTTAGTAATAAAAAGAATAAGCGGCAATGTCAAATGTATCAATTATAGACCACAGAGGCAAACAAAACATTCTTAGTATTCAGAGGGTAGGTTCGTGTGGTAGGAACCACATTTTTTGACATTTCATACTTTTAAGGCCCTGTCGTCAATACGTGATAGTTTAAAACCCCCACAGGATAAAAGATTGAAGTGTATTTGATAGTTTTTCTATCATTTTAATCACATGTCAAAAAATATAACATCAAAGCCATGCACGAAGGTCATTAACGATCACCTTCAAATATGTTTATTGCTGTTTCAATTTTATGTTAATTACTGTTTTAATTTTAAACATATATTTCAGTTGGCAAAGCTGATAGCAAAATCGTGAGTTATTCTTTCAGTGAATTGAACTTCATAATAAAAGGCTTATCAATTTCGTTTCCATAGTTTTTTTTCTAAAATACAAACACGACGAACCGTATGAGTTATAAGCAAAAAAGAAACACTGAGTCATTTCAGACCGGCACGATCTAAAGCGAAGGGTGGGTAGACTTTGAAAAACGTTGCCACATGGAAGTTTTGAATCTATTCTCAGGCTCTATATTCTACATCCGTTACAAACTTTAAACAAGAAGATATTACAATAACATCGTAATAAAAATAAGAAACATTGCATGGTATATTAGGAGCTAGGGATTCATTAAACGTTGTTTAAAATAATGCCGCAGTATAAACTTATGTTTTAATTTTTAATAGCAATAAATTTGCTCCGAATTCTATAAAAATTTTATTTGAAGTCTTTACTTAATCGCTTAAACGCAATATTGAAATATCTAGCTGCAAAAAAATAACTCCCTCCTGAAAGCTTGTACTTTAAATAAAACATGGGATAAAGCGTATTGCACTACAGCGTGAGGTTTTCGTTTGAAAATGACCTAGAAGGACTGAAAAATGAGCGCCAAGTTGCTTTTAAGCCTTTTTTGATTAATGTAATGGTCTTCTACCTTCCATAGAATTCACGAAGTTTAAGATTTTCTGCGCCCCTAAAAGAGATCTTCGTAGTTATCTTACAAAGAACTTGGGGAGCATTATTTAATGTTTTGATGTATATTCAGGGATAGATTAACAACGTTTCTAAAGTCATTATAAATATTTCGTTAGGGCAAGGTCAAGAAACGAAAAAGAAAAGAAAAAAAATTCTGTAGAACACGGTTTTAGTATATTTTTACTACTTGCGATTTCCAAATTATAGGCGTAACTACGACACGTTTGCTTTTCTTAAGTTTGTAGTTTAATGTTATTCAAACTTTCGACAACAAAATTTGCGTTATAAACAAGGGCGGTATCACAGATCTGATCAAAAATTTGACAAGTTACACAACAACGGAAGCGGCAGAAAGTAAAGAAGCCGCATCAATATAGTTGACTCCTATATTCCGCAATCCCGGCGTTGTAGACAAGTCAGCAGAATATTATTGACGTCGAAAATTTACTCTTATTTCCGATGTAAAGTAATAACATCTAAAAAAATCGTTTTGAAGTAAGAAGAACCACAAACAAGTTCTTCGGAAGTGGGGTTACATTTGTTCTTTAGTCTATTTGCTTTCAGTGTCCGTAAAAAATCCTCCTTTTGCTTATAATCTATTCGGTCGTACAGCACTATCTTGCAATTTTGATCCTTTTGTGAGCGTCGCCTCGTTTTTACTTGGTTATTCATGTACGTGGGTGTTTTTTCAGGTGGTGGATTTCGAATCTGCTTCTTACTTAACTGATTCGTATTTATCTAATCGTTATCTGTCTCATTTATTAAGTCTTTGGCTTTTCGATCATTGTGAAAGGATTTTAATAAATCTGATGGGTTTTTTTGCTTACCCTGCTCACATACTGTTCCAAAATTTCTTACTCTTCCACAAACAGCAAAATTTGTAGATATAAATTTCGGATACAGTGTTTTGATATTTATGGAAATTTACAAACCCCAGCATTTTTTAAATGGCAATAAATAAGAATAACAGATTAAAAAGATTTTTATTTTGCTAGCCCTTTTTTGGCAGCCATGATATTTAACACGAATTTTGCTTCAACGTTCTTAAATATCGTATCCAGTTTTGTTTGATGAATAAAGACAAAAATCTATAGTGTGACTCCGTCAATATGATCAGTTGCAAGTTTACTGACGAATTAATTTTCTTCGCAACGACGTTTTGAAAGATGTTCTCTTATAACTTACATTTAAGTAGTCTTTCTATTCATTTAGCTGTTATTAAAAATTACAATGGCAGACCTTGGGTTTCTATGTACCCAGCTCAATTTGGTTTTAAAGCTAAGTAACAGAAATTTGTATGGGAATATGTCGATCTCTGGGGTTTTTATATTCGCTTTTAATGAAGTAACACTTTAGCTCTTTCACCCAAAACAACGATTGTTGGGCACGGCCTGAATTCCCCTCTAAACTTCAGACTGAAAACAAACGAACAGCTTATGAGAATTTGTGAGCTGGTCAGCAAAAGAAAATAGGTAAAAATACTAATTCCGCAGTCTGATGAACATCGAAGGATTTGTCATAAAATCAGTATGGCATATTGGTAGCATAGGTTTCAAAATAGAAATTAAACGTCTTGCAAAACTTAAAGAGACCTGTATTTTTTCACGTTATATTGTACTAAACTCCGCTAGAATGTTCACGAAACAGACATTAAACTGAAATAACTTTATCAAACGAAAAATCGTACGAATATTTAAAAAAAATCTGATTATAGTTCAATTTCGCCTTTATAGTAGCTACGAAATGTTTCTTTAAATTGTTGCTGACATAATTAAAATTAAAAATTACTACCTTGTTTGTAAAAATAAAAAGTGATTTAAGAATAGTAAAAAAAAAGCACAACCATTTTAGAAATCACAATTTTCGTTCTAATTCTATACATTTTTTTCATGTTGGAAGATAAAAAAAATGGTTATCTTTACTGAATTATCAATTTGTCTATATGCACATATTAACAACATCTAGTCACCTTCACGGCGCTCGCTAGGGCTTGTATAATTTCCAGTATTTTATGACCCGTCGAAATTCACGCGAACTAAATAAACCAGATCATTTAGTTATTGATATACTCAGTCGACGCTTAGGCCCTTGTCAGGTGACTTTTGGCGCCAAAAATGGCTCCCGATCACCGGGACGCGAGTGTGAAAAGGACACCCCGATGTGAAACTGACAAAGTTGTACACCGGGGCTTCTGAACGACTTCAGAATACAGAAATACCCTAACTGAGCGTGGAAGCTCGCACTAGATCTCTTACAGTCATCAAATCATGTTTCGATTTATAAAATGAGTGTTTGTCTGCGTTTTATGAATAGCGTTACTTGCCTTGTAATAAGTAATAATGCCACTACCCAAGCACTTCTTTCTTCAAGACGAAGCCGTTGACGAAAATGCAATTTTAGTCTTATCATCTCATTTTATTCGCTTCGTACAGTCCGTTTTAGTTTACATTAGCCTAATCCCTTTTTCCTTTTTTCTTGGTAACGTTGATGCAGTGAAAACATGCTAAGACTGATGTTGGGCTTAATGGTAGAAAGGATAGGCTTATGACTATACAGTCGATAGAATATATTATGAGTCAAGTAATAGATCCAAACAATAAATAAAGTGCACTTTCGTAAATTTCACGTAAATTCTCTTTAGATAAGTAAAAGGCCTAGTATTAGCAGGATTATAATCTTGTTATGAAAGAAGAAAACGAACCGCCAAAGAATACAAAACTGCAATCGAGGCGAAGCAAAATTGACGTGAAATCCAATCTCGGTTTATTTGATTTCGGCGTCGCATGAATATCAAACGATATGGAAAACGCATTACAATCAACGCACTTACCGAGAAACCAAACTTAAAATGCACAAGAAATTCCCTGCTGATTTATTCCTTTCCTGCCAACGCGGTCACTTATCGAACCTGCAGCGTTTAAAAGACGATTTCAAATGCATGAATTGCGAAATGAACTGAGCGCCATTTCGTCTTCAATGCGCATTCGACACTTCACGCTCAGCTCACACAACTGTTGTCAATGGTGAGCTGACCTCCCTACAGGGTATGCAAAACCGTCCAATGTGCATCTGTGTTCTTTATTGTTGAGCTCGGCTCTTTAATAAACCGCCTACGTCGTTTTCTTGTCATCCCTCGTAGGCCTGCTAAATTACGACGACAATTTTTCATTTTTATGTTTAAATAAAATACGAACCAAATTCAGTGCAATATAGCCTGGGAATGGCGCCTCTCATCGTTCCCGCTACTACGTGTGAAACGCGTTTCGCACGTAGTAGCGGAAGCGATGAGAGGCGGCTGTACTCGCAGGCTAAATGTAATATAACTTGACTATTTATTCAGCGTTTATGGTAGACTTTAGAACCTGACTGTCGTGGTAAATTAACGCGACTGTGAAATGCCTCCTAAGGGCATGTTTATATTTAAGAAATTTGTCCCCTAGTGGGAGGGTTACCCTCTCCCCCGAGCCAATTTTAACCAGCGTATATATGAGAAAAGTTGTCCCTTCCAACCCAGTCAAAAATTGGCCCCATGTGCTCTGTATATCCAGACTTGTCCTTGATATGAGAGCCTGGCTAAAGGGCCATTACATGGAAAATTACATGGTGCCATTACATGATAATAATAATAATAGCAAGCTCGCCCCCCTGTCGACCCCTGCCTGAGTAGCACTCCATACAGGGTTACCCTGCCCCCGAGCCAACTTTGCAATTTCTCATAAAAACTGTTCCCCCATTATAAAGAAATGCCATATAAAAAGATCGCCTCGAATGGCTTGGTATGAAAAGTAAGTCTCCTATCACGGAAAACGAGTTTCCCCATATAAACAGGCTCACAAGCAACGTAAGCCAAATCAATAGAAAGTTTTAAAAGTCACTTGGGATAACTTCATTGTTTAGTAAGCCCCATTAGAATTAAAGAGCATTAGATATTTAAACTATGATTGTAGCCAATTCCCGCGTCACAAACCGATTAAAAAACGTGGATAACGAAATAAGCAGCTTATACCGATAGGAAACTTGAGTTTAAAACAACAGCATCAATTTATTTTTACGGCGACTTAAAGTGAATTTGACTGAAAAGTAAAATAATACTATGCGTGATTTTACGACATATTCGCTAAAAAGGTAAAAATGATATATGTATAAGGCTTTTAAACTATAAAAAAAAATAATGAACAACCTAACGTTTTCGACAATAAAGTTCTCTATAATATATTTTTATAGTTTTAAGCCTTGTATATAAATATGATTTTATCTTCTATTGTTTGTTTAGTGCAATAGAGAACAATTTCCCTCCTGATAACAATTTATTTACCACGGAATTAAGTTAAAGGCTTTTTCGACAATAAAAACATTTCTTACAGTATAAACTTTGCATCGCCTTTCCTCGAATACTTTTTCCTGTCTTATCCAAATAAAGAAATGACTTTCGCTCAGAACGAGGGCCTGAGAAAAAATCTTGTTCAGTTTATATAATTTCTTTGGCGACTTTTAAGTCGGAAAAATATTGTGTGATTTTTTTCTATATTAACGGCGGAGATCCCAATCACCTTCGGGGAAGCACTGATAAGTGGTCAAACTAAGCCTTTCGAAGGAAAAAACGGCAAAACTGATTTTTTCCAAATCAGGTGGAATCTGTCTGAACGCAAACTTAATGTTATGTGGTCTGATTTTAGCAAACATGACCGACCACCGTATATAGGGACAACAAATTTGAGCAATGATCCTATATGCAGTGATAATGCTGACTTTTAAAAGTCAATTTTGAACTGAAAGTATGACCAGTAAATTAGTAGATCAGTGAAAATGTACGATTTGTGGAAATGTGCAATAGTAGAAGACCATGGAACAGTGGAACAGGGAGGAACAGTGGACCGGTGGAACATTGAAAAAGTGAAATTAGTAGAGTGCAACAGTGGAGCGATGGAACAGTGGACTTGTGGAACAGAGGAACAGAGGAACAGACAGTCCAGCGTAGAAAATATGATCTTAAAACTGATTCCCACAACTGGTATTATAAGAAATGTATGGAGACTAGTCGCAAGAATCTGTATTTTGACATCGGGTAACAACTAAAGGGTTGACGTTTGCGTACTGTCAGTTGTTTATTATTGGTTGTTGACAAACTAGAAAGAAACCGCGTAGATTACAATTCAACTGGGAGGCGAAGTTTTAGAACACATGAAAATTCATTGGTCCTTGTTAGAACACAGCAGCAAGAGAAGTCATGCGTGTTTATTTAATTTGCCGCTAGGAACCTTGAGAAATTTTACATTGAAATGTTTGTAGGGATCCATGGTCAGTGAACTTCCCCTGTCAGGAAAGTCGTACGTTCAATACATATTTTGCTCGCTTAGTATCTTTGTATTTTTCGATCAAATGTAGGCCAGAGCTATTTATGCAAACAGTCAATTGATGAATCGGTGAACCCGATAGCGGATTCCATCTCAATAAATACGACAACATGACAAAGGCTACTACAACAGCCCTTCACAAGTTATGTTCCCAAAAGAAATTAACGAATCAGTCTCGCTGCGAATACTTCGGAAGAACTTACAGCACTAACAGAAACATTTGATTCGTGGTTAGCTTACGAAAGATAGACAGAAACATACAGAAGTTTTAACTGATTTAAAAATCACAATTTTGCATACATGATTAGCAATGTATTCATTTAGAACTCAGCGCTTTAAAAGTATACTAAACTCAGTTGTATTAAATCTCAGACTACACAAA
The DNA here is from genome assembly GCF_052425735.1 of Oculina patagonica. NCBI lineage: Eukaryota > Metazoa > Cnidaria > Anthozoa > Scleractinia > Oculinidae > Oculina > Oculina patagonica. The sequence goes on from NC_135760.1 coordinate 19,774,489, forward strand.
ACAAGCCTAATATCACATAACTTTCAGTCAAAAGCTCACCATACCTTACAGTAGACTTGAAATATCCAACAGAATCCTGAACAGTGAAGGATGTTAGTTTACTCACACTTCGATACTATTTATGTGGTCCATTGTGTAAACAAGTTTTATTTTCCTGGTTGTAATTGCCCCAGGCGTCATATATATATTAAAATAATTTTAAAATGTAGTCTGGAGTGCAAAGTGAGTATAAATAACCAAACTAAAAGCTTTGAAAAGCCATTATAAACACGCTTTTGGTACAAAACGGCTGATAAGTATCTCAAATCGGCGTTAAAATAACTTTGGAGTTTCCCCAATATAATGGTTTCAAAATTCCCATAAATTTGAAAAGGATCAGTGGTTTTTAAAAGCCTTGTCCGCCTGTCGGGTGACTCGAGTCGGTTCGGAAAATCCGAAGTCTGTCTTGAGTCAGTTCAATCTAAAATTCAATCTAAAAACTCTGCTTTGTCTGATCCAAGGAGCTCTGCAGCTGAGTAAGGCAAGTTTCGCCTGCCCCAAGGAAAGAAACCTGACCATTGAGAGTGCTTATTTTAATTGTAAAAAAAATGCTCGTAATGTCTTGGTCGGGAAGACAGGCCTATATTAACAATTTAAATTACAAACTATCGTGTTTTTTAATACAATAGAACAGGCATAAATTACGTATGAAATAAGACATTGCTGTTGGTGTTTTACGTTGTAGCGTAGCTTGTGTTAATTGACTTCCACGAATCTGATATTGCGTTTGTTTCAATACAGTAGGACGGAAAGACACTTTCGAACGGAAACTGGACAAAGATGATTTATCCTTGCGAGCGTTTATTAACCGTGATTGTTTGCACGTACAACACAATCAAAAGTATAAGCTTATGCTTCTTCTTTTGTCTCAACGTGTAAACAAGCTTTTAAGTCGGCGAGAGGTTTCATAGAGTGATGCTTACGTTTATCCGGTTTAAACGGGCGAGGCAATTTGACGTAAACGTCAGCGAGCCGAAGCACAATAAGAAGAAAAGATTTCTTTGTCGAGTGCTTGTGCTTATGTTTGCACTTGTGCTTACGTCGCTTCGATTTACAAGAACATGTCTTTTAGCTTATGCTTGCTCTTGTGTAACGTAAACGAAGTTTTGGTCTTTTAAATTGTCTCTACAAGATAATTATGCGGCTTACCTCTGTTTTAAAAGCGCCAATTTCCAGAACCAAAGTGCATCAATTTATTTTCACCTTGAAGTAAGTGTTCTGAGTACGTATATCTTCGTGATACGTGACTGACACTACCGATCATGTCTTGACTGCGCAAACTGACAACCTCGTCCCTATCTGACATTTCATGTCATTAGTTTAAAACATTGTTTTCCTAAACGTTTCCCTGTTTGCGCCCACACGTGACATTTCTTGTAGAAGCAGGGCCGTAACTAGCAAGAGGCAAGACGAGGCACTTGCCTCGTCTAGATTTTTACCCAAAATTAAAAACAAAATACGTTTTGTTGGGAAAATAATCCCAAGTTGAACAAGATTGATTTTTCTCAAGAAATACCTCATGAAATATGTCTCTTTAGAGTTTCAGAACTTCTACATTTTAAAAATTTTCTGGAGGGCATGCCCCCAGAACCGCCTAGCAAGATCTTGCCTCGTCTATTGCAAAGGTCTGGTTACGGCCCTGAGCAGTGGATATTGTTTCCAAGAAGCAAAATTTGCTTCTGAATTTTTCAGAAAGATTTGGTTCTGCGTCAAATGTTATCTCTTTGCCCACACCCAAGAAAAAGGCGGCTTTGAAATGGGGCCTTTTAGAACACCCCTCTGTAACAGACCTGGTGGAACCCGACCTGGTGGGTTATTTTGCCCTCCCTGGTGGAAATTTGACCTCCCTGGTACCTGGTGATTATCTGAAAAATCCCTGGTCGATTTTTTTTCTCCCTGGTGAAGAATTTTGTTTACCTAGTCAGGAAAAATCAACCAAAATCTTTCTGCTGGCTTAAATAAACAAAAAAAACGACGCGCAGCAAAAAGATAATTTAATAATTGACTATAACTCGATGTAAATATAGCAAAAAGTAATTTACTGATTGTTTTCGTCGCTTGTTCTGCTGTCATGCACGTCACTGAAGAGACAAAACAGATATGTTTCCTTTATTGTATGTATAATTTACGAGCTTGTGAATGATTCAGAGCGATTTGAACAGCGCGCGCGGCCCAAGATAAATGTGTGGAAGTATTTTTGACCCGGCTTTTTACAGCGTTTTATCGAATAACTACGCAGAGGATAATCAGCTTGACCCACATAATTCTTGGTGAGTATTAAGCGGCCTTTTCCCTTCGATTAAGCAGCCTCGAGCAGTTTGAAAGGCGCTTAATGTATAAAATATCATGTTTAACTTTGCAGCCCGCCGGCACAATGTGATGTAAAATATACGCCAGTAATTCAAGTACATTCAATATCATTCAAGTGGCGTATTACGGTAAATTTTAATAATAAAGCTGCCTTAAGATGTAAGTACTGTCTAAATAGAACTTTGTGTAGCTTTCACCTACATGAAACTATTGATGCCTACGGCTGGAGCCCGGGGCTGGGGGACAGCAGTCATTAATTTAAAACACATATTTTTCGTTGCTCGCTAACTCCAAAAAAGAGATAATTTATTCGACATGTAAAAAAATATAAGCAAACGGTTCTCTTATTTAGATTTTTTTATGCTTTGACCTTCTAAAAATGGATCAACGAATAAGGGCCGGCATATTGAACATTTTTCAACTTTAAAAGTAAACGGATGACACAGTTTAAATTTAGGTGCGCCCGTGCTAGGCAGCCTCTGGATCTGTCTTTAGCCTGCGAGCAGGCTCACCTTGGGGCACGCGCGAATATATCTTGGCGCTGATTCTGTCTCTTGACGCTAGGCTCTTTTGATAATAAATATTTATGCAATTTACCTTCTGGAAAAGTAATTAAACTTGTATTCAAGTTAGCAGGGCTAGATAGACGTTCAAACTAGGAAGTCGAGAAAATAATTATAATCCCACGAAAAAATCTCCCAATTTCTTTGAAAAACTGTCGAATATCTGGCTGAATTACCGCTTACCTAGACTTTCTCAAAGTCCTTCGACGCGCAGTTTAGGAATTTTGTAGTCGTTAATGTATGTTTTGGCAGGAGTAATTCGTCGAGTGCAAAGTTGATTGCCTGGTGAAGTGCGTCCAGTTTCCCTTCCAAAAATAAGACGCTTTGATTTTAACTAAAAAGGTCTAGAAATAATCGTGTTTTTTAAGTTTACTTTTAGGTGCCTATTTGCATATGAAACTCCCTTTAAAACGCACGAAATGTGATTTCAGCCTGTCTATTTTTTTCAAAATTTCCCGGGGAGGACCTCGAGTAGCTAGGCTGTGAATAGACTCTCGAGAAGGATTACGCGAGCGAAGTGAGCGGAAGAGCTCCCGAGTAGCTTACATCTTCGGCGTTCACACGATTACATCTTTAAGATCCGTCGTTTCGTAACATGCATCAAAAGGAAGTGTAATCATTTTCCGGCGATGATGTCAGTCCATCACCTTATATCATAAGGTTATTGGCGGAATTTGTTCTTCTGTTTGTCATCGCCTCTGCATGCATTGCGTGCCTTGTTTGATGCCCTGATGGACAAAAACGTGCATGCGAGAATTTCAGAGGTTTTTAGGAATATAACCCCGGCGACTGCTTCAAGCCCAAGGGTAGACTTTTTAAAAGTTGTTCGCTTCTCGTTTCTCGTTTCCGCGCTCTGTGTGCTCTTCTCTCTTTGCGCTTGCTGAGCTCGACTTGTAGGCAAGTCTAGTTCAAGGGTAAACTAACCATGTCAATAGTAGGGCGACTCGTTGGCTCATTGCGACAATTATTTGCTAAATTTGACCCATTGCGGATCTAGTGGCGGTAATTCACTGTTCGATACAAAGAAATCACGGGGATCTCAAAACGGCCCGTTTGCCGTTTCTATGTTACTTCAGTTGTTTACGTACAAGCCGAAAAAAAAACGACGGTGTCATCTACAGCCCTTAGACAACATCGGTCCGAAAAATCGTGCATGATAACCCCGCTAAGTTTATTGCATACTGGCTCACAGAGTTTGCATCAATAATTGGTTAGATTTAATATATCAACACCCTCCCTGGTGAAAAAAAGTAATCAACCTGGTGGATTTTTGACTGCCCTGGCCGATTTTGTGTTGAAAACCTGGTGGAAAATCAGGTGTCACCAGGTCTGTTACAGAGGGGTGTTTTAGAGACCGCAAAACCACACAAAAAGTCATCCAAAACCCCAAAATGACGGCAATACGATGACAAAACCGAAAACCACACACACAAAAACTAAATTTCCAAAAACCAAACCCTCAACCCATTGAAACCAGGAGAATTTTGGATAAAAGTGTGTTTTAAGATATTTTTGATGTATATTTTTGCCACAGAGAAAATGTAGAAAACCAAATGCTAATTATAAAAGGAAAACCCGCAAACCGCAAAAGTCACCAAGAAATCCGCAAAACCGATCTAAAAAATAGCCAAACCGCAAATCCGAAAATCCCAACGCGCCACTCAAGAAATAATTTGGAAAGAGTGTTTTCTGAATAGTGTTACATGTGCCTATTATGACAGATGTCCTGTTTTTTTTTTCCTTAAAATATAAATAAGCACAGTTTTGTTTCTTTTGGTTACTTTCTTCCTTCCTTTTGACGCGCTTTTTACGCTGATCTCTAAATTCATGAATATTAGTGACTAGGAAAAACTTGAAAAAACTTAGTGTCGAACTTTTCGAAGTTTATCTAGAGTACGAATACATAGAAATACAGCTTTAAGCCGATCATCGCGCGCTTTCTTAAGGCTATTTTTACACCAAGAAGGGAAAAGGTTGCCGGTAAAAGTTAATCGGATATTTTTTCTAATTTACTTAAATTTTTAAAGGAAACTGAGTAGACGTAAAATGAACAGAAATCTGCTGTTATGCTGTAGATTTTAAGCAATAGAGTTGGCCAAAATCTTTTTTAGTTTTATCGTGACACTTGCTATGGCTTATGTCATTTGCCGATAAGTTCTTTTCCGATTGGGGCTTTATTTTTGCCATGCAGATATGACGGACGGGACTCTTTCCCATTCATCGAGAATTTTGTGCTTTTTCTCATAATATCGGAGGAACTTCTTTATCTGCAAAGTGATTCTGTTTACAGATTAGTGCTTTGTGCTGGGCTTGAGCAACTTAAGTGAAAATTATAATACCTTCGACACTACAAATAGTAGCTAAAAGTTTTTAGGTTAGGATGCCGGCGCTCGTGGAAAACAAGCCTTTCTAAAACTCCTTTCAAAGTTGTCTAATATAAGCGAGAATAAGTGACACATGTCGAGCTACCATACCTTGAGTTCGCCTTAATTGAAAACTCCAGCTTTTGCTTCCTTGGGCTAACGTTATCTGATCTGACTCACTTGCCAGCACTCAGCATTTATATTAGTAAGTGCTGGGTTTATTTTTAGTAGATTATGATCAATTTTCTGGATTTATCTTTAGACGCATAGTAGGAAGACATATCAATATAAAATGCAGACTTTTGGCCTAAGAACAAAGGTTTTTGGCGTCAAATACCGGGGCACAATATTTGGTTTTCTAGCTTGCAGTTTTTCTAAAAAGCTTTGCAGTTGTCCCTTCTCTAGAAAGCTCAGCCTGGGTGTCAAATTAATTGGTCGTAGGTGTATAGAGGTTGTGGAACCGGGTTCGTCTGCACTCTATAATAAACGACAATGGAAAAAGAAAACTTTGAGTTACGGTCGAAAGCTTTGTTTTGCTAAAATTTCAGAACTTGTTATTTATGACAATGAAAGAGTTGTTTATTATATTTAATTATTGGCTGCTATTGTCTGTGCACTAGGTGAGGTTTTTCACATGACCAAATGGGCGTGGACATCAATATACCATCTATATTGTTGGTCTAAGCATCAACGTGTCTCAATCTTTCTGGCAATTTTCAACAAATAACTGATTCCAGGCTTCAGTCATGTTATTGAGCTTTTTGCGAGACACGGCGTCTTAAAAATTGCACCATTATCAATATCTAAATATCTGATTCTGTTTGTTTTGGATTGCAGTTAAACTTTGGGGCCCCGAACGCGGGGGATTTCAAAGCATAATTTTACTTTTATGCATGACTCATGATTTAGGGAGTTGAATTAAAATTACGCTGTATATTGAACACCGTTCAGATAATTGACTATTTTTAACCCAAGAATTGACTACTCGTAACAAAAAAGTGAATAGAGAATAACGACCTCATCAAATATCCCACTTCAAAATTCCGTAGAGTGATTCTATATTCAGGGCCGGTAACCTCTGAAACAATATCTCATAGCCTTTAGTTTAAAGTTTTTACTTTTGGCATTGTTTGTGACAAGTGTTCATTTTTATTGAAAACGAATCTTCAATTTTCCTTTACCACTTTTTTGAAAAGCCTATATTTATTTTCCGCCTCGAGCCACACAAAAGGGACATTATGGGTGTGTTCCAAGCCCGTAGGAAGAACGAACCTGACACTCATTCATTTTAATTGTCCTATCTCATGGACGGCGGAGCATTTTTCCAACTGGGGGGGGGGGGGGGGGGGGGGCTGACTAGTGACTTGAAGTGGGGGGGGGGGGCTTAAGAGACTCTTCTTTTATTCTTAATTTTTTCTGTAAAAGTGGGGGGGGGGGCGCTAAAGCCCCCGCCCCCCCCGGCTCCGCCGTCCCTGTATCTTGGCATAAGCAGAAGCAAAAAACAATAAATGCTTTTATTTTTCTCATCAGTGCTTATGCTTTCTCGTCTAAGAGTCTCCTTAAGTGCATAAAAAGGAAAAAAATAACCAATGTATACAATATCTTCGCAATCCCACGCTACGCCATAACAGGAAACTCTTTATAGAAAACACAAAAACAGATTAAATCATTCTGCTCTGATAATCTCTAAATGCAAAGATTACGAAACGGAATTGGAAGATACATTAAATCGAACATTCGAGATGGGAGACAACTAAGGCCGGAAATATACACCTAAGGTTGTCATAATAAAAAGGAATCAAAGTCTCTTCGAGATATCGACGTTTTTGCATGATGTATGAGTCGAAGGTTTATCCTGTGCATTGTTCTTCGAACTTATCATTACAGTTTCTTTGTAGTTTAGTTTAACAATTTCCTATCTTCGCGGAGGAAATGCAGCCATATAATTTTGTCAAAAATGGCTCGTCCGCGCCGGGTATTTATACACATATTCCTTAACATTACACAAATAAACAGTGCAAATTTCACCGAGATCTGACAATTCTATACTTTAAAATTGCAAGGACTTTTCGAGGCAGTCGATTACGGCAGCGAAATTAGCAAATGAAACAGCAAAATATGCGTTCGACGCTTTGTTTTTGCGACGCCATATTTGAATTGTTATAGGTAGACCGCTGTTCAATGTGTTCAAGGCCGTATCGTTACGATTGCTCCACGAAAAAGCACGAAAAAAAATACGGATATTTCCGACTACTGTCGGAGAATTTTGACTGAAATTCCACTCGAACTGCGTAGATACGATCGCATGTTGTAAAGCCGATTCATGCAACATTGCTGTCATTCCCTGTCAACGCGAGGTCACGTCCCTAACGACCTAGGCTGATGACGAAATAGAGTTGCGCTTGCATGTAGCGACCAAATTTGGCCTAATTTTTAACCGCTCCTAAGCTAAAAGAAGCCCCCATCTCTTGCATTTGTTTTAACTTCAATAATATCTTTGAAAAGAGCGAGTTTTTTGGTATGGTTTATTTTTGACGTTTGTAATTTTTAAACGATGTAAGTGCTAGTGATTATTTATTCGTGTTTTAGTTACGCAATCCATTGTTTGTGCGACGCTTTTTATAGATCGCCTTTCAGACACACGTGCGTTGAGATAAGAAAGCTGACATGTCACTTTAAAATTGTTATATAACAATTGTAAATGTGACAAGTCACGTTTTTTTCACGAGATCGCAAGTGATCACCCACAGCGGAAAGTAATCCCTTGAGAAATTAAAACAGTCCCTTGAGAAATTAAAAAAGTCCCTTGAGAGTTTACAAATATTTGGTTCCAAATTTTGTCCACATAACCCCTATTCTACGTTTTTAGCTTGTAAACAAGCAAAAACGTCGAAAAAAGGAAAAAGTCAAATAGGAATTAAATTAGCGCATGCATGAAATTTATGGGCAATTTCCAAAAAATTCTTGCACTGAAAAAATCGCTGAAAAAAAAAAACGTGCAAGGGAAGTCATTAGGAAAACAAAAGAAAAATTTTATAAAAATCTTGCACAATCTGAAGGTGAAAAAAATGTATTGGCCAGAAAAATTATCTAGCCCCCCTACCCTCCCCCCTCCCTAAAAAAAGCGCTCGACGAAATAAAATTTTAATAAATAAAGAAAATGTACAAACCGAGGCAATTACGAAGCGCCGAAGCTAGGGGATGCAATTTGGAAGTCTAGAAGGCCGGATATTTTATTTTTAGGCGATAACCGAGAAAGAAACACTTATTTCATATTAACTTCTTACAAGAACATGAAAAAAATGATTATTTCGAGATTTTAACCGAGGCGGCAAGTGCTGCCGTTCGCCCGTTCTAGCTACGGCCCGCACCGGTCCAAAATAATGCTGTTTCTTTAGTATTACGAGACGTAAAAACAGTAAATACCTCACCTGTTTGCCTCAGTTACTTCAGTAGTAGGAACAATAATCCTTCGTCGTCAAAAAGTTGAAAAGAACGGGAAATTTTCAGCTTCTTCACCAAAACGTTTCAAGTTCAGCAAGTTGCTTGTTGGTGAATGAAACTTTTGAAAGTTGCGCCTGGTCACCCTGCACAACGTGGGATAATACTTTTCGCTGATTGGCCCGTTTCGTTGCACGGGCTTTTACAGTCTTGCGTCATTGACTTCAATTTTGGGCGTATTTATTTGCAACACACGCGTAAAAGGAAGATATTTGTTTACAAACATTGTCTTTGTTATTAAAATGTACAACAAGTTAAACAAAAATACTCTTTGTTTCGCCAGTCAATAGTTTTCTGGTTGGCACATTAATAACAATAGGTGACGTCAACGCTATTTTTGCTATACCTGTCTTATTTCTAACGCGTACCCAGTTTCAAATAAATGCGTCCATAACCCTTAAATCCCCTGGGTAACCATCAAGACACATACGAAAAGACCTGTCAAGGTTAGAGAAATTTTTCCTGTACTGGCTTTTTTTGCCACAAAATGCCACAGAACAAGTTTTATCGTGTGGTGAAAAGATTGGAGCTCGTCGAAATATAATGACAAAGCTAATATGACCGGTGATGTTAACCAAAAATAGATGCGGAGGGGCACAAGGGTGAAACAGCCTTAATTGTACACTTGTGGTTCCTAATTATTTATACTTGCATGTCTTAGACACGTATGATAAAAAAAAATAGGAAATCAAAGGCAATGAGAATAGAAAGTGCTGGAAAATTTCTTTGTATCTCAAGTTTTTTAGAATTTTTGCCAAGCAGGAAATTTTAAAAATACTCTTCAGGACCCGGTTGCATAAAACGCCCGTGACACTTACAGGTATACGTAGAAGTACTCGTAACTTAAGTGAGTTGCATTAAATCACTTAAGTGGTCCACTCACGAGGTACACGTAAGTCACTGCATTTACGATTTTCGTAAGTGTGCACTTAAGTGTCGTTTATGCAACAGAAATTGCGGGTGTCGCATAAAACTTTTCCGAAGATAAATGAAGTTTCCTTTAGACTCGAAGATGTTTGAATTTACTCAAGAGACGAAATATCTTGACAAACCCAATTTTACGCTGCGCTCGCGATATTTTTGGCACCAAAACGTGGGGGAACTGATCTCCCACCCAAATTTTCGTTTAAGGGGGCTATAGCCCCACCCTTGCCCCCCCCCCCCCCCCCCCTGCTCCGCTGCCTATTGAGAACCTAGTAGATTTTGCAATCAATTTACCAAAATATATAATGGACCAAACAAAACAAAGAGAACCTCTCAGTCCGTGTATACTTTCTAACCAGATTTTTTCCACAATCGATCAATTTTTTTTTTTGACCCAGTAACCCGGCCCAGGTTGTCCAGGCTCCGTGTCAAAGATCTACGTGACAGTTAACTGAAAGCGATGTTGCGTGACGATGTCGGTCGTCAGGCCGGTGATTTTGAAAAAGTGATATCTAATATGGGAATGCACACAATATGCTCTAAGCAGTATAATTGCTGTTTTTCTCCCGTAAAAGCCTTTATCTTTTTAATTTTCGCATTGTACATGATTTGTAAATAGCGTTGTAGGTGTTTTGGTGATTGTGGTTTTATGAGCATGGCGATGTCTGTTGGTGCGGTGGTTGCAAGTGTTGTGGGTGTTTTCGAGGTTCTAGGCGTTGTGTGGGTTAAAGGTATTGTTGGTGCTGCGCTGTCAAGGTTATGGGCCTGTCCGTTGCGCCCGGGTCTCCAACGTAGCACCCCGCTGAAGAAAGAATTTGAGTTCAAAATGATACCCCTTTCTTGAAGCAGTTCAAATTTGTAAACACCCCGTTTTTGGCTGCTGATAATTTGAAACTTTCGTGCGGTCAAAATATCATACCCCGTACTAGAAATTGTCTTCAAAATGATACCCCCGTTCTAGATCGGAAACCCCAAATCACGACCCCGTTGGGCGGCACATATTGGTGTAGGCATTTTGGGGGAGTACCCCCCCCCCCCCCCACCACGGGCCGTTACGCAAGCTTTGGGCAACAACACGACAACGCCTACAAAATCTGCTTTTAAATGGAAGGAAACCTCGAAATAAGTTTTCTCTGGCAATACCAATTAACAGTAGTAGGAATGCATCTCTAGCTTTTATTTAATTTTTACGTCATTTCATTGTTTTTACAACTTGTTGGCAAAACTTGAAATCGTAAGCCATGAAAAGTATGGGCTTACTGATTAAAAGAGTCAACAATATCTTCGACTTGCCCCCGAAAATCACTGGCAATAGTTATAGTTTTTTAACAAGTACATCGTGTTACAGAGCAGAGGCAGACTTGAACATTTCGCCGTTTAACAAAATACCGTTTCCAGCTAACGAACATACAGTCTCAATAACACTTGATGCAGTTACGAGTGATCAATGTGAAAAAGACATGGAATCGAAGCATCATTTAAATGCCTCGCTTGCATGTAGTGTCAACTGTAACAAGATTTTCTACAATGAGCTCAATCTAAGCTAGGTTGTAGTTGAACAGCTTTGTCATTGAACACGATTGATTAGTGTTTGCTGCACTGCCTCGCCATACTTCCCTCATTTGACACAATCTTAACAATAAAAAGAGCTGGCTAAACGGGCAGCGAGTTTCTCACATAACGAAAATAAAATCAAGAAGCCGCAAAGGAACATCTTAAATTACTAGGGAGGGGTCGGTAGTGGAAGCTGCAGAGTTGTTTACTCTATAATCTTCGTCACCACCCCTGTCCCCACAGTCCGACTGCCTTCTCTCAGAGTAAACCTGAGCCCTTGTTCAATTGCAATGTCAAACATGAGTTTGATGGTAAAGGTGGCGTCTTCGCCAGGCATGATAAAATCCTTCCCCTCGGGGAGGGTGATAGTAGCTGCCACGTCACCGGTTCTGATATACATCTGTGGCTGGTAGTTCGACACAAACGGCTTATGGCGTCCGCCCTCTTCTCTCTTCAAGATGTAAACCTGTGTGGTTTTGGAAAAAAAAAAAAACAATTCTGATAAAACTACATGAAAGTTAACTGTATTGATTAACTGTATTGTAGCTTCCTAAAGGCCTGGCAAAACGAGAAAACATCTTTCCAAAAACACTCACAGTGCGCGCATGTTTCCCCAATGTTTCCCAGTTTTGCCGCACAGGAAGCATTGTCTCCAGCGTCAATTTTTGTTTGCAATAAGCAAAAATTGCCTCTGCTAGAAGGCAGAAACATTCCGTGTTTCCGCGTTGCATTGAACCATGGCAAGACGGGGAAACAATTTTGAAAAACATGTTTCCTTGTTTTGCCAGGCCTTAAGCTGGTGAAACATCGCTAACAAAATAAAAGCAGCTTCTGTACAGAGCCTCTCGATGTTTTATTGTTACCGGTAAAAGAATCTTGAGGTTTCAAACTTCCCCAAGCTTTCTAGCGAAAGATTATTGGGACCCGTTGGCCTAAAGGTACTGACTCTTTAGATGGTTGCCATAGAGACCAATTTGCAAAATTCCCCGACTTTTCTCTGACTTTTTTCTGATAAAAGAAAATTTCCCTGACCAACTAAATACAAAATGTCATATATAGTAGCGGCCTCCAGTCTCCGTTTTCAAATAAACAAATTAACAAACAAACAAAAACATCGCTGAGATCACATTAAAAATGTATAATTTCCTGACTGAATATAAAATTCCCTGACTTTTCCTTGACCTTGAAGATTTCCATTTTTTCGGACCATTTCCCGACCTGTGGCAACCCTGCTTTAAAGACAATCGGATTCCATAAAGCACTGAAATTGAGTCCTCTCAATTTTTCAGCTGACGCAAAACTACTTTCGGAACAGTCACTTCAAAGCTAATTAGATTTACAATCTCTGCCGTATAAGCTACCTGTGCCTCAAACTTGGTGTGTGATTTGACCGTCCCAGGAGCGCACAAGACCATTCCACGTTTGACATCTTCTCGCTTTAATCCTCTGACCAAGGCTCCCACGTTATCTCCGGCTTCTCCTCTATCGAGTAGCTTGCGGAACATCTCGACACCTGCATGAAGTAAAATCGAGGGTTTTAGTGTAATCACGTATAGAGCAGTTTTCAATTGCGTGTCGTTAAACCAAAACCACAAGTAATCACAATCACTAAGGACACAGACAATTCAGTGATCCAATCAAAACTCGAAGCAATTACATGTAGCCAGTGCGAAGCGCGGGAAAACGTGTGTGAGCGAGTCATGATTCATTTTGGTTTTACTCCTGATTGGATGAAAAAAGGCGCAAATTTTTTAAACCAATCACTAAGCGCAGTAATGCAAAACCAAAGCAAAGGTGAATTACTTTCGAAACAGCTGAAAACGGCTCTATTATACAACTTCAACCGAAGTGTTGTGGCTTGGGTCGTGTGTTCGCACAGTCTCCCTAATGCCATTGCACGGATAGCAACCTTGCGGAATAACAAGTGCTGACCCGCAAAGGACGAGCTTGTATGGCCAACATTTACATAAATGTACGTGTAGCTATATTGTACTTATGCACTCACATAATGCTAACCTGTCCCAATTTTTGTGTGTACTCGTATGCGGTCTCTAAAAAAACGTCTGGAGAGTTGTAAGAGTGAGCGGAGTAAAATGGGCTAAGACTACAGACTCGGGAGGCGTGCGAACTTCACCTACGAATATTGGCGGCTCACTCGTCGCCCCTGGTACATTGCACCTCCCGTATCTGCTCTCTAAAGCTGGGTTTACACGAACGATTTATGTGTAAAATACATTTGATCGTGTAGATCACAGTCGGTAGTCCAAAGTTTGGTGCGCCGTTAATGACCTTGGACAGCAGAGATACGCATAGAGATACACGCGCATAGTGCCCTGTGGGAGATTGGGAGTCTGGGGGCCACATATTCTGACGTAATATTTGCCATGTTAAAATTATTTATTTATGTGACGAGTCGTCTACACAAGCAAAATGATAACTTATTTGTTACGTAAAAGCTAGCTCGCCAGCTTGTCAACAAATATATTTTTCACAGAAAAACTGGCCAATTTTTCGTATCTAGACGAGCAACTAAAAATTGTCACATAAAAATTGCCACAGAGAAATTGCTCATGTAAACTAGACTTAACGCTTTCCACCAGCAGTCAAGTGCTCGTAATTTGGGCCCTAAGAGTCTGCCTTAGTGACTAGTGACCTTACGTTACCTGTGACCATTGTCTTCGCCTTCGAGCCAAGACCCACAACCTCTACTTCTTCACCGACATTGATGATACCCCTTTCGACCCTCCCTGTCACCACAGTGCCACGCCCTGTTATGGAGAAGACATCCTCAATAGGAAGAAGGAACGGCTTGTCCAGGTCTCTTGCAGGAGTTGGAATGTACTTATCCACAGCTTCCAGTAGCTTGATAATGGAATCTTTACCCATCTCTGGGTTTTTGTCTTCCAAGGCGCACAGGGCTGAGCCAGTAATGATGGGTGTGTTGTCTCCATCGTAGCCATACTCTGAGAGAACCTCTCGCATCTCAAGTTCTAACTACATGTAGTAGATGGATAAGTAGCTCCAAAGTTATAACTTAATCCCTGGTTTCAAAGTCTTTTCTTATCTTACTCACGGACATAAACTGCTTCTACAGGGTAACGTCACTTTTATGGAAACTTGTTATGGTCACTGTTTCTTATAGAAAACGTATTTAGTGGGATTTTAGGCTACTTTATAGGCGCACTAGCGATCAGCACAGATAACCACTAGAGGGCATATGATATATATGGATTATATTGCTGTATTAAATAATTATCCAGAATACAGTTTAGATGATAACGATACAGTAAATTCATCTTTCCAAAGTACTAGCAAGCATGTCCTTCATGCTGCAGCGTACATACAATGCTGTGATACATTTCATCTGTGCCTTCATTTTGTAAAATAATAACCTATTGAAAATTTTATGCCAAATAGGTTCTTATGAAAAGGGAGTTTAAAATAAAATTTTTAGCCTAACAGGTTTTTAAATTTTAGGTTCTTATATGTGGGTTTTTTCTGTAAATATTCATACAGCACATTTTTAATAGCGTACCCCTTGGATACAGTGGAGGCCCAATGCTGGCCGCATTAACTGGATTCTACTGCAATTCCAGTGCAGAGATTCACATTATATATAATACTTAAGCAGCAAATTTTTGAACAAAATAATTATTGTAGTTGACCAAGAGAATGGGTTGACACATGTTAAAACTGCTGTGCCTATTGAATGAAGAAAAGATCGTCGCAATTATTAACACAACTTAAGCAGTTGCGAAAAGAAAGCCTGAAAAAATCAGGCTTGCCAGGACTCGAACCCTGACCTCTGTGATACCAGTGCAGAAGTAAATGATTCTCGCTTACCAGCTCTAGAACTTCTTCATCCTCTACAATATCAGCTTTGTTGAGGTAGACAACAAGATGCTGAAACATACCGACCTGAAACATACACAGCAGTCAGATACAAAAAACATCTAATTAACAATTAGACGGCAAGCTCGAGGTTTCTACCGGGTGATAGTTGGCTAGGGGCGAAGCCCCGAGCTAACTATAAAAAGCCGGTAGAAACCGAGAGCGAGCTGTCTAACTGTGTTAGCATAACCAACTGACCGATCTATTAAACTTAGAATATCGCTAGAATTGATTTATTGAAGGTTTTGATTGATAAAATTAAGCCAAAATTAGGCGCGCGCTCCAAAAGCCATCTACTGAGTAATAGTAGGCACCTGTGTAGCCAATCAGATTGCACGATTACCAATAGTAGGTCAGTGTGGTTATGCTAACAGAAGTTATTGTTCACCACTAAATTTTCTCCGATTCTGATTGGTTTAAATTTATCATGTGACACGAAAGTATTCGACCGTTGGAGGGCACTATTAGCCCAAAGTGCCTGCCGAAGAAAAATGCCCGGATCGATAGTGCCCGCCACCCGTGAATTTTTTTTTGTAAACAAGCGTGCCTGCAGACAAAAAAAAAACAACCAAATTCATTGCATTTAGTGGGTTTCTTGTCTGTTTTTTTTTTCGTTTGTTAAATTTCGGCTTTCAATTGAGTTTTTTATCCTGAAAAGTAAAAAATAATTCACGATGCTCGTTTTTGTATGGGCGCGTGGAAGAAAATTTAGTGGTGAACAATAAAAACAATAGTCAGAGTGTTTCTGTCTCGGAACTATCGGTCTGATAGTTGCCCCTTGGAAATTTGATGTTCTTAAAACTAGCATATTAGCGCTTGAAGCTTTGCTTCTCGGGCTAATATAATTTGTTTTAAGAACATCAAATTTCCGCGTGGCAACTATCAGCCGATAGTTCCTCAACAGAAACACTCTATTGTTAAAATAGTTCCTCGACAGAAACACTCTTGACAATTGTTTAAATAGTTGCATTTGCCTGTAATGGTACATGTATAATATTTGCAAGAGCTGGGAGGAAATAATAAACAATAATAATAATACCGTAACAATAATAACTGCACCACTCAAAAGAAATTAGCTACCACCTCGTGAGATGCATCTGGTTTCTCTTACATGTAGATGAGCGTTGAGTGCACTGCAAGTACCAGTGCTTTGCATTCTGGTGATATTCAAAATAGTTTTTCTAATGGGAGGATTGTTTTTGGATCGCATCGAACGCCGTTGGTTTTATGTTTTTTGATAGTTGCATAAAGTTTTCTACTTTCCTGAAGGAGACACCCAACTTTCATTAAATGAATGATGTGTGTGCTCATAATGCCTGTATATGAGAAAAACATTTTCTTGTAAAGGGAAAATTGATCAACATCTGCTGAAATTCTGTGATCAATATTTGTATTTCTACGACTCTTAATTCAATACATGTACTGCACTGAGGCTGTTGAGAAACACATTGTGTAACTTTTATAACATCGGGCATGTAAGCTTTTGTGGCATGAGCCAATTTACAGTTTACTGGTAAAGAAGTGAGGTACAATGTAAAGAAATTAGTACCACACCCACCTGATTGGCTAGCAAAATATGCTCTCTGGTTTGCGGCATTAGTCCATCAGTTGCAGCCACAACAAGAATGGCACCATCCATCTTAGCAGCTCCTGTGATCATGTTCTGAAGAAAAAAGATCGAGTTACTGCAAGTTATGATTTGATTAGGCACCAAGTGTGATTACCTTAATATAGGAAATTAACGCTTGTGTTAATTACGGTATTCGAAATTAACGCGACTTAAATTAACGCGGATTGAGGGAAAAATTACTTCCCAATAAAAGAAATTAACGTGAAAGAGGGGCGGTAACATTTCAAAATGAAGATTAACGCGATGTACACAACAGGAACAAGTTTATTTCAAAAATTTTTGGCGTATAATCTTACACGAAAACAATGTTCATGGTACTTTTCCCACTTTGAGCGTTTTTCGCAGTATCAATGATAGTGGCAGATAAAATAATGCTATTTCCTTGGAGTCAAGAACGTCTGGACTGTAACGAGAAATTGGGGTCAAAATAATGGAAATTGACGTCATGGAAATTAACACTCCACTTTATTAACTGTGCGGAAATTAACGTTAAAGAAAATTAACGCGACTTAAATTAACGCGAATGTTTGAAATTCGCGTTAATTTCATGCCGCGTTAATTTCCTATAATAAGGTATTTCATTTTGGAAACTCAAGGGAGTACACATGTTGGAGACATGGAGCTGTAATTTGGGACAGGGGGCTTACATTAATAATATTACTTTGTTGACATAAAAATCTGAACATGTCAAATGAAACTGAGGTCTTTCTTTTGAGGGAGGAAACAGTCAAAACACCTGTTTCTCCTTATAGGTCTCTAATTTTTCCCATTCGAAAATCAAAAAACGTCCCAAATTCTAGTTGACAAAAGTTCCTAAAAAAATATGACATAACCAAACAAGACTTTTTCTATGGTGTAAGCATCCTCCCCTCAATCCATAGACTTTTATTTGAAACTCTGCTGTCAATATGTCAATCAATCTGCGCGCACGCAACATTAACTTCCTATGGAGTAAATTTCTAGTTCGCTCGACAACAAAAAACTCTTAATTTATAAGAAATGGGCAAAAAAAAAATAATCCTGAACAACACCTAGAAGAACAGTTCTTTTGTACTGAAAGAACGATTTGAACAATTCGAAAGAAAGATGAACAACAAATGAAACAGAATAAGGGCCTTTACTGAATTCGAAATAGGGTGCATTATTTTACTGACATGGAGGCGATTTATATTGGAATAGGGTTACTAACATGATAAGAGAACTTGTTGGCATAAGGGTGATTATGAACAAAAAGGTACAGTACTTATTAGCAAAACAAATTAAAAATGTGCGGGGGGCTTATTAGAAAGAGGGTGCTAATAAAATTAAATCACTGTTGCAAATCATATCTGCAAAAAACAAAAACTCTGGGAGGGGAAATAAGATGAAAGATGCACCAGTTACGATAGCTGCAGTCAAAGGCCATTAACTATAAATATTGCTTCAAACACACATAAAAAAAATGAAAAAAAAACTTTTCATTTTTGCAAAAATATAAAGAACAACAGCACCACATGAAAGTATTGCTCAATAGTGTCATTTGAATGGTCACAAAATGGGGTTTTATCCAAAGACTTAATGAACCAACTTGTATGGCATAATAAACAGTTTCGCATGAAATTAAAATATTAAAATTCTGAGTAGATTTCATTTCAATCAATGGTCACACACTAGAGTTTCAGCCCAAGACTTTAAAGTTAAAACGACCACCTTGAACAGCATAATAAACAGTACTGCATAAAAGTACAGTTGAATCCCGATAACTTGAACCTTTAAGGGGAAATCCAAAACGGTTTAAATTATCGAAGGTTCCAGTTATCTCACTTATGTCCAGGATTGAACTGTGTTATTTGACATTTCAATTATAATACTTCATATTTGACAGAATTTGGTGTGTTTTGGTGAACTTTTATCAATGGGGACACTTTGTGATGCCTGTCATGAGGAACATGCATCTCATTAGCGGTCAATCCTGGACATACATGTATCTGAGTTATCTAGGGTAAAATTATTAGTAAGAAAGTGACCTGAAGGGGTATCAAAAAAGGCTCAAGTTAGCAGGAGGTTCGAGTTATTGAGGGTTCAAGTTATTGGGATTCAACTGCACTGCTAAATAGCGTCATTTGAATGGTCACACCCCAGGGGGGGTACTTGCAGTAAACATGACGGGTGGGGGGGGGGGGGGGGGGTCCGACGGAGCTTCATATTGCGAACCCAAAAAAATACACGAGCCTGAAATTTGACACCCAAAAAAATACCTGGCATCAAAATTCTCTACCCCAAAAAGTACAAGACATAGCACCTCGATACTGATTTATTCAATGAAACAGACTTTAAGACCTAAAAAAATACATGACAGATCTCTTGACCTAATAAAAATACCGAGGGTGTAAATTTTCAACCCAAAAAATATGTCGAACCTCCCTGTCATGTATACTGCAAGTACCCCCCTGGGGGTCACACACTAGGGTTTTGTCCATGGAAATTATTACTTCATTCATTTAGACTGAAGTGCCATTTAAAAACTTTTATTACCTTGATGTAATCTTCATGACCAGTGCAATCCACATGTCCATAATGTCTATTAGCTGTTTGATATTCCACATGCGCTGTGTTAATTGTTATTCCATGCGCCTTAATCTCCTCTGGAGCGTTATCAACATCAGTGTACGATTTAAAATTTGCATCTCCAACTTCAGCCAAAACTACAAAATAAAAACATTCAGAGTAAGGTTCCAGGAAAGACAACAAGGGAATAAAACGACTTTTTTGGGGAATAATGTTTACAACGGAACTTCGATTTAACGAAGTGCCAAGGGACTGGGGAAATTTATTAGTTATATTGCAGAGGGTTCGTTATATTTGAAAACCTCGATATAACGAATTCGCGGAAAAACAATTAAAATGTTTGTTATATCGAGGTATAGTTAATCAATTTTTAACAGTTTTACGCTGCACTACGAACCCAGCATTTTCGGATATTGACGATTTCTGAAAATAACATTTATAATGTCTAATATATGCACATAGATATGAGCATATGTACTTGAACTTGTTCTCTTGTTACAGGATTAAAGGATTTTCATCTTTGTTGGTCTGTTCCACATGAATTCATGTTTTGTCGCGTGTTGAAATTTTTTCGTTATATCGAGGTACATTTTACGTTTGGACTGTGTTCGTTATAACGAGGATTTCGTTATATCGAGGTTCGTTATATCGAGGTCCTGCTCCATACATTTTGCTATAACTTTGGATGGGCTGAAGAAAATCGTTCGTTAAACCGAGGACTTTGTTATATAGAGGTTTGTTTTGCAACCACGTAGTGTCATTTGTGGCCCAAGCGTGAGGTGCAAGGGCCACAAATGACACTACAAGGGAGCAAATAAACAATATTCCCCCAAAACACTCATTTTATTATCATTATTATCAATATACAAGGCCAAATAACATCCAGATAGCTAACGCATTTAATGAAGTTAACATTTTCGATAACACATTCAAGTACTTCGTTGCAATGAAAATTTTACATGATACAAGTGATCTTATGTCTTATTGTCTAGTTGTAGTATAAAAGAGCTAGCTACATTGTCTCCGAAAATAATAATTAAACACGGATATTAATACTTTACAAACTTACATTTTCCGATTGAACTTCGGCTTAAAATGCCTGCAACTACTTTAGCTAAAATATTAGCTCGAACGGAGATACAAATTCACGTGAACAATGTTTTCTTTCTCGCAAGACAACAAGAAGTTCCTGTCTTTGTCTGTTCGCCTTGTGCATTTACTTCTAAATACGATTTTTTACATTTTGTCCCATTTACAACAAATACACATTCATTTTGATTTTTCTTTCTGAACACAATTCGCTTCGGATGATGTTCGAACCGAGAACCAATCAGCTGCAGGGCCATTAATGCATTAACGGCCTGCTAGGAGTCATTTGCGACCCGCAAAGCTATGTTTTCAATATGGCGGTTTCCAATTTGGCCCCATGTATTGATAATAACAAGTTTTATTTCAGATATACATGTAGCCAAAGGGATTGATATGTAAAAATTCCAAAAGTACTGAGCTTATTTTTGCTACAGTTCTTCAAATTATAGGGAGGGCTTATAAATTACCAATATACAGGGGTGGAGAGAGATTCTGTTCCAATACATTTTTACTTTTTTTTTTACTTTGGCTGAAAATATAGCTTAATTATAGGGGTTTCTTATCTGTGTTTTACTGTACAACAAATACACTTTCAAACGGCCGCCTGGTTAGCTCAGTTGGTAGAGCGCCGGACTGATGTGCGGAAGGTCTTGGGTTCGAACCCCAGACCGGACCAACACTCAGGGTCTTAAAATAACTGAGGAGAATGTGCTTCCTTTGTAATTTCATCTGCAAATGGTTAGACATTCTAGTCTTCTCGGAAAAGAACGATAAACCATAGGTCCCGTCTCCTGTACCTTCAGTCTTATAACAGACAAGCCTGGGACGTTAAAAAGAACCCACACACTATTCGCAAAGAGTAGGGCACGAAGCTCCCGGTGTTGTGGTCTGGCCTTTGCGTAGTAAATTACAGTATGTGTAAAGTGCATTTGAACATTTATTACATGTGAAATGTTTTTTTGGAAATTAAAATATATACCAACACAAACCTTTAGTTATTGCTGCTGTAAGAGTTGTCTTTCCATGATCTACGTGCCCAACAGTGCCAATGTTAACATGAGGTTTGCTTCTGGAAAAGGTGGCCTTTTTAGCAGGGGCTGCATAGTTTCTTAGTTGCAACACTGAAAAAAAAACACATTATGCATAACTTGTAGTGAATCAGCAATAATGGTGAGTTCATAAAAAAAAAACTTTTTTGCTGTGTGAATCATTAGAAACTTGTGTATACTATAAACAGTTACCCTTAAGACTTGTGTATAAGCCACACTTAAAGATAATAATAATAATAATAATAATAATAATAATAATAATAATTTATTTCTTGTGCATTACATTAAAAATCTCAATGCCCTTACAAGTAAAAATATTAAAAATTACAATAGGATAAAAATACTGAATTCTTAAAATCTAAAGTTCATTAAAAATACTAAAATTCATATAAAATACTAAAATTCATTAAAAATTAAGAAAAGAAAAAAAATAGGAAAGATCATTATTGAATAAAAACGTTTTAAGCTTAGTTTTAAAAGTGTCAACCGATGGAGCACTTCTCACATCAAGCGGGAGACTGTTCCACAATGTTGGCGCGCAAGATGAAAAAGCGCGCCCACCGTAATTCTTGGTCTTAAAGACTGGTCTCTGCAGTCGCAGGTGATCATTGTTTGAACGAAGACACCTAATCGGTCGATGAATATTAATAAGTTCCGCCAAGTAACTGGGTGCTAAATCATTTAAAACTTTAAAAGTTAAAAGTAAAATCCTAAAAATTATACGCTTGCGCATGGGCAGCCAGTGAAGCTGACGGAGGATTGGGGTGATGCGATCTGCTCTCCTTGTTCTCGTTATTAGTCGGGCGGCCGAGTTCTGAACACGTTTTTTCAACAATTTTCGAGATTTCTTTATCAGGGAGACCATACAAGAGACTGTTACAGTAGTCCAGTTTAGAGGACAAAAAGGCGTGAACCAGTTTTTCTGTGCTCGGTTGGTCAAGATACTGACGAATATTCCCAATACGCTTTAGAGCAAATGAAGCAGATTTGCAAAGATTACTTACATGCGTGGACATCGTTAAGCACTGGTCAAGAGTGACCCCAAGATTTCGGGCATTCACGCTTGTCTTGATCTCAGAGCCAGCAATATTCACCGCGGCTATAGGTTGACGCTGAAGATAGCGAGAGGAAAAATGCAAAATTTCACTTTTTGATGAGTTGCATAATAATTTGTTATCAGCCATCCAAGATATGATATCCTGTGCACAAAGCTCTACCTTGCTCAAACAAGATGCTACTATGAAAGATAAGCCGCACCCCCAACTTTGAAGCTTGATTTTGAGAAAAAAATAAAAACTTAAAAACCTGAAATCCCAAAACCTTTTACAGAGGGTTTCACATAACTTTTGACGCACGGGTTCCGAAGTTTGTTCGGAACTTCCGAAGTTGGCGATATGTGATATGCCTTTTGTCGTCGGTCTGCCCGAAGAAATCTTTAAAAACTGCAAACGTAAAGATAGGAATGCCTTGTAATGAAGTTATCCAGGCGGGGATTCCCTCACCATCGCGCTAGTAAAATTTTGCGTAGCCTTTAATATCGAGCTGTCTTTGGACCTGTTTTCTTCTCTCTTCGGAAATTCTCCCGTCTGAATCCACCAGCAACTTCTTGTTCCAGCCATATTTGATGTATTCCTAATTTTTTTATGGTCACAAATAAGTTAAACCTTGTTAAATTCAAATGTACCCAATGGCTAATTAGTGATCGAATTCACAACAGTGAACCGAAGCTGCAAAGCGATCTGAAAACTTACTTGCTTTTTAGCTCTTTCAAGGTCAGGCCGCTCAAATTTCGACAAGCCCTACACTTCAACGGCCTTATAGCTTTAGCCTTAGTTAAAAGGTCGATGTCTTTCGCCGATTTAGCCCCGTAAATTGCGTTTTCATCTGGCGCTACGCGCCGACCTTCTTGACCCGCGGCCGTGTTAGTTGACATAACCTTGACCTGATTTGATACATTTACCCAGAGTTCCGCGCGTGGCGCCATCTTTTTTCTTACGGAGGATTCAAGTTTCGAACTTCGCTGAATTCCAACGTGAACTTCGCAACGTAGTTCGGAAACTGAGTTTGCTGAATCCTTTCACCCGGCAAAGTTAACCTTTACCAAATAATGTGAGGGAAAAATTGTAGATGACTGGTTACAAAGTAAAGGGCCAACAATAAATCGGAAAAGAGCTGAAACTCGACAAACAGACCCGGGAAACAGACCATTTCTAGTTTTGTTGACAACTTCGTTCGCAAAGGACACGTCGAACCGAGAAAGGCAGGAAACAAAATACGCTCCGCTCGAACTAATGATGTTAACTACTACGTAGAGTACTGCAAGCAAATACAACCCGTATTTATGGTAGCGAGATCCAAAGGAATTGGTGGAAAATAACGTCTGTTTACCGCAAAATGTTCCGTCACGTTCAGCAATTAGTGACCACGTGCAAACTTGTACATGTCCAACTTACTTTGCGTGTTTCTGTAGCCGACAAAGTTTCGTTTCCCTGTACTTCCTTCCTTCGTTCTGTGGTTCTCGCCGGTGATAACCTGCGATCAGGCGTTATTTTTCTCGCGGCGGAGGGGTCAACGAAAAAAAGAAACGTCGAGTCGTCTGTAAAAAGTCCAGAATCTGGACTTTTTTTCTGATTGGTCAGGAAACAAAAGGCAACATTAGAACTCTATCCTGATTGGCTAATTGAGTTTAAGTCTAATTTCTGGTCCAAAAATACCAGGTATACAGTATCGCGCGTAGATGATTGTGATCATGGCGGGTGTTGAGCGGAATGAAGCGAGTTCTTCTAGCTTTTAGAAAATCTCTTAAGGGTTTTGTTCACAAAACATTTCAAGACGAACAAAGGGAGTGTATTCGACGAATAGTTTGTGAAAGAAAAGATGTTTTGGCGGTGCTTCCGCCACCAATGGTGTCGAAAGTATTACATCACACCACCAAAGACCCCAGACGATCGTGCCAGTGACGTTCGATCGGTGATAACCTGCGATCAGGCGTTATTTTTGTTCCCTCCGCCGCGAAAAAAAGAAAGCCTGATCGCAGGTTAGATCGGTGATCGGTCCTATAAGTATAAACAACATTCGATTTCTAACCATTTCAGCTGTGTGTTGATAAAAATTTGTTGCTTAATAGGAGTTTAGCAAATAGGCAGCTTTGTGGAGGAATGGAGATCCATGTCAGCTCAAGTTTTGCTGCTCAAAAGAGGTGCAAATAAATCCTTTGAAAGAACAACTGACCAGACTTTTTTACCAAAGGCAAAAGCAATAGTCGACAGCAGCAGGTTTCAATATGTTAAATATTATTTAGTCAATGTTTCTAGGCAATTTACACCCCTCAAAAGCAATTGTCTCGTAGATAAGCCGCACCCACAATTTTGAGCCCAAAATTTCAGCAAAAAAGTGCGGCTTATACACAAGTTTATACGGTAATTTTGTAGAATGGTTTTCAGATCAAAAGGGAAATCACTCAGACAGTAAATTTGAAGGGCCAACACCTGAAGAGTATTTTTATCAGTCAATTGAGGCATGTACACATAATCAAGTTAAGGTCAATTTAATAACTTCTATAAGAAAAAGCAACAGTAAATAGCATTCCAAATTATTAAGTATAAGACATTCATACCAGCACTTTTCCTTCCAGTTTGTAAAAACAGCAAATTCTGAATCAGGAAAGACAAAAATTTGAAACAACATTATTTAATGTGGCGAATGTGGGCTGAAAGACCTACAAAGCTATCAGCCCAGTAGCTATTTATTCAGCATAAAAAAGTGCAACCCTCTTCAGAACCTGGCTCGCTCTTCTTAAGTGGCTCCAACTAGATTATATAGTTCCAGGAAATATGCATGGTGAACAAAATTTTAGGTCATTGGAAATTATCACAAGGAGGGAGATTTTAAAAGCCAAAGGTTTTATAGGAAAGTACTGCATGATCAATCTAAACTGGAATTAAATTCCAGAGGGCTGTAAGGTTCAAAACGAACGATCTTATGTAGGAGGATATTTTTTCTAGGAAATTATTGTTTATACCACATTCTAGTCAGTGTGACTTTTGCTTAAAGACTATTGTACGTGCAACTGAGGCTTGCCTCACTGCACATTCTCATGTATTCTCCAGGACATTATAATCCATTAACTTTCATGCTGATGCAATGTGACTTTAACTCATTCGATACAGCCAATGTTTGGGTCACCCCAAACATGAGGACAAAATGGCTGGATATTGACCAAGTTCTTTCCTTTTTTTATGTTTATGGACAGAGATGCAGTCCATGTCCATTATCTGGGATAATCACAAAAAAGAACAAGACCAATGAATTATATCAAGCCATCTTGACCAAACAAGCTTGGTCAATAAAGGAGCTATTATATGGCATAATGATGTGATTGGGTATATTATGTCCCAAATGATCACGCCAAACTGATATAAAAAAATAAAATTGTTTGCAGGACAAAAACTCCTTGTACTTTTTACTGGTTTGTAAACAGCATTTGCGCATTCTTTCCGACTGAAACACCCAGTGGGTCCGCAGACAGAATCCCATTCTTTTTATTTTTTCCCCTTTTCGATAATTTATATCAATAAAAGTCTCGTTTGCTTGTGCTCGCACAATTTTACAAGTGCTCGCATGCTCGGTTTTTAGTGAAGGTAGGTTTTTGAAAAGTGCTTGTTGCTCGCAAGGCTAATTTTTGTCAATGCTCGTGCTCGCAAAGAAAAACGCTGTGCTCGCAAAGACCATTTGATACCCCTACTGCACTCGCGATATTTTCGGCACCAAAACGTGGGAGTAGTGAGCCCCCTCCCCAAATTTTCGTTTATAGGAGCTACAGCCCCCCCCCCCTTTGCCCCCCTGCTCCGCCGCCTATGGGAGTATGGGGAACCTAGTAGTATTTATTCGATTAAGCGCCCAACCTTGAATAAGCGCCCACCCTGTAGGTAGGAAAAGTTAATAAGCGCCCAGCCTCGAACAAGCGCCCACCCCTTAAAAATTCACATGCACGAGAGGAGTAAAATGAGAGGTGTGAAATTGACAACAGACTACCCAGACGACCAAGCTTTCTTAATAATTTACAGAAACTTTCAAAGATTAGTATAAATTTGGCTTTTGGACATCTTCACATTTTGTTATCATTTACTTTTTTCTTGCAAAATAGGCGTACTACTTGCTAAAAATTGGTGAAAATTTAATAAGCGCCCAGCCTCGAATTAGCGCCAACCTCAAATAAGCGCCCACTCTCAAGGTCCAAATATTTAATAAGCGCCCAGAGCGCTTAAACGAATAAATACGGTACTTTACCAAAATATATATTGGACCAAACAAAACAAAGAGAATCTCTCAGTCATCTATACTTTCTAACCAGATTTTTTCCACAATCGATCTTTTTTTTGACCCAGTAACCCGGTTCAGGTTGTCCAGGCCCCAAGTCAGATCTACGTGACAATTAACTGAAGGCAATGTTGCGTGACGATGTCAGTCGTCAGGCCGGCGATTTTGAAAATGTATAATATCTATAGCAGTATAAATGCTATTGTTCTCCCGTAAAAGCCCTTGTCTTTTCAATTTTCGTATTGTACATGATTTATAAATAGCGTTGTAGCTGTTTTTGAGATTGTGGTTTGGTGGGCATGGCGATGTCTGTTGTTGCGGTGGTTGCAAGTGTTGTCGGGGTTTGAGGCGTTGTGTGGGTTGAATGTATTATTGGTGTTCAGTTGCGCTGTCAAGGTTATGGGCCTGTCCAATGCGACCAGGGTGGGAGGGGGGAGAGTACTCAGGTATGTTTTGAATGGGTATGTGCCGCCTGGGTCTCCAACGTAGCACCCCTTTTTAGAAAGAATTTGCATCCAAAATGATACCCCGTTTTAGAAACAGTTCAAATTTTTTAACACCCCGTTTTGGCTGCTGATAATTTGAAACTTTTTTGCGTTCAAAATATCATATCCCGTTTTAGAAATTGTCTTCAAAATGATACCCCGTTCCAGATCGGGAGCCCCAAATCACGACCTCGTTGGGCGGCACATATCGGTGTAGGCATTTTGGGGGAGTACCCCCCTCCCCCCCCCCCCCCCACCACCACGGGCCGTTACGCAAGCTTTGGGCAACAACACCTACAAAATCTGCTTTTAAATGGAAGGAAACCTCAAAATAAGTTTTCTCTGGCTTTATGGAATCGATGACTATAACAGTTATTTGCAATTCCCAACCGAAAGTTTTGAAATACCAATTAACAGTAGTAGGAATGCATCTCTAGCTTTTATTTAATTTTTACGTCATTTCATTGTTTTTACAACTTGTTGGCAAAACTTGAAATCGTAAGCCATGAAAATATGGGCTTACTGATTAAAAGAGTCAACAATATCTTCGACTTGCCCCCGAAAATCACTGGCAATAGTTTTAGTTTTTTAACAAGTACATCGTGTTACAGAGCAGAGGCAGACTTGAACATTTCGCCGTTTAACAAAATACCGTTTCCAGCTAACGAACAATACACTCTCAATAACACTTGATGCAGTTACGAGTGATCAATGTGAAAAAGACAAGGAATCGAAGCAACATTTAAATGCCTCGCTTGCATGTAGGGTCAACTGTAACAAGATTTACTACAATGAACTCAAACTAAGCCTGGTTGTAGTTGAACAGCTTTGTCATTGAACACGATTGATGAGTGTTTGCCGCACCGCCTTGCCATACTTCCCTTATTTGACAAAATATTAACAATAAAAAGAGCTGGCTAAACGGGCAGCAAGTTTCTCACATGACGAAAATAAAATCAAGAAGCCACAAAGGAACATCTTAAATTACTAGGGAGGGGTCAGTAGTGGAAGCTGCAGAGTTTTTTACTCAATAATCTTCGTCACCACCCCTGTCCCCACAGTCCGACTGCCTTCTCTCAGAGTAAACCTGAGCCCTTGTTCAATTGCAATGTCAAACATGAGTTTGATGGTAAAGGTGGCGTCTTCGCCAGGCATGATAAAATCCTTCCCCTCGGGCAGGGTGATAGTAGCTGCCACGTCACCGGTTCTGATATACATCTGTGGCTGGTAGTTCGACACAAACGGCTTATGGCGTCCGCCCTCTTCTCTCTTCAAGATGTAAACCTGTGTGGTTTTGAAAAAAAAAAAACAATTCTGATAAAACTACATGAAAGTTAACTGTATTGATTAACTGTATTGTAGCTTCCTAAAGGCCTGGCAAAACGAGAAAAAATCTTTCCAAAAACACTCACAGTGCGCGCATGTTTCTCCAATGTTTCCCAGTTTTGCCGCACAGGAAGCATTGTCTCCAGGGTCAATTTTTGTTTGCAATAAGCAAAAATTGCCTCTGCTAGAAGGCAGAAACATTCCGTGTTTCCGTGTTGCATTGAACCATGGCAAGACGGGGAATCAATTTTGAAAAACATGTTTCCTTGTTTTGCCAGACCTTAAGCTGGTGAAACATCGCTAACAAAATAAAAGCAGTTTCTGTACAGAGCCTCTCGATGTTTTATTGTTACCGGTAAAAGAATCTTGAGGTTTCAAACTTCCCCAAGCTTTCTAGCAAAAGATTATTGGGACCCGTTGGCCTAAAGGTACTGGCTCTTTAGATGGTTGCCATAGAGACCAATTTACAAAATTCCCCGACTTTTCTCTGACTTTTTCCTGATAAAATAAAATTTTCCTGACCAAATAAATACAAAATGTCATATATAGTAGCGGCCTCCGGCCTCCGTTTTCAAATAAACAAACAAACAAAAACATCGCTGAGATCACATTGAAAAATAATGTCTAATTTCCTGACTGAATATAAAATTCCCTGACTTTTCCTTGACCTTCAGTGAAGATTTTCATTTTTCCAGACCATTTCCCGACCTGTGGCAATCCTGCTTGAAAGACAATCGGATTCCATAAAGCACTGAAATTGAGTCCTCTCAATTTTTCAGCTGATGCAAAACTGCTTTTGGAACAGTCACTTCAAAGCTAATTAGATTTACAATCTCTGCCGTATAAGCTACCTGTGCCTCAAACTTGGTGTGTGATTTGACCGTCCCAGGAGCGCACAAGACCATTCCACGTTTGACATCTTCTCGCTTTAATCCTCTGACCAAGGCTCCCAAGTTATCGCCGGCTTCTCCTCTATCGAGTAGCTTGTGGAACATCTCGATACCTGCATGAAGTAAAATCGAGGGTTTTAGTGTAATCACGTATAGAGCAGTTTCCAATTGCGTGTCGTTAAACCAAAATGTATGCGGTCTCTAAAAAAGCGTCTGGAGAGTTGTAAGAGTGAGGGGAGTAAAATGGGCTAAGACTAGACTCGGGAGGCGTGCGAACTTCACCTGCGAATATTGGCGGCTCACGCGTCGCCCCTGGTACATTGCACCTCCCGTATCTGCTCTCTAAAGCTGGGTTTACACGAACGATTTATGTGTAAAATACATTTGATCGTGTAGATCACAGTCGGTTGTCCAAAGTTTGGTGCGCCGTTAATGACCTTGGACAGCAGAGATACGCATAGAGATACACGCGCATAGTGCCCTGTGGGAGATTGGGAGTCTGGGGGCCACATATTCTGACATAATATTTGCCATGTTAAAATTATTTATTTATGTGACGAGTCGTCTACACAAGCAATGTGATAACTTATTTGTTACGTAAAAGCTAGCTCGCCAGCTTGTCAACAAATATATTTTTCACAGAAAAACTGGCCAATTTTTCGTATCTACAGGAGCAAATAAAAATTGTCACATAAAAATTGCCACAGAAAAATTGCTCATGTAAACTAGACTTTACGCTTTCCACCAGCAGTCAAGTGCTCGTAATTTGGGCCCTTAGAGACTGCCTTAGTGACTAGTGACCTCACGTTACCTGTGACTATTGTCTTCGCCTTCGAGCCATGACCCACAACCTCTACTTCATCACCACTCTTGATGGTACCCCTTTCGACCCTCCCTGTCACTACAGTGCCACGCCCTGCTATGGAGAAGACATCCTCGATAGGAAGGAGGAACGGCTTGTCCAGGTCTCTTGCAGGAGTTGGAATGTACTCATCCACAGCTTCCAGTAGCTTGAGAATGGAATCTTTACCCATCTCTGGGTTTTTGTCTTCCAAGGCGCACAGGGCTGAGCCAGTAATGATGGGTGTGTTGTCTCCATCGTAGCCATACTCTGAGAGAACCTCTCGCATCTCAAGTTCTACCTACATTGTAGTAGATGGATAAGTAGCTCCAAAGTTACAACTTAATCCCTGGTTTCAAAGTCTTTTCTTATCTTACTCACGGACATAAACTGCTTCTACAGGGTAACGTCACTTCATGGAAACTTGTTATGGTTACTGTTTCTTATAGAAAACGTACTGGGATTTTAGGCTACTTAGGCGCACTAGCGATCAGCGCAGATAACTAGTACAGGCATAATATTATGTGATATGGAATATATTGCTGTATTAAATAATTATCTAGAATACAGTTTAGATGATAACCATACAGTAAATTCATCTTTCCAAAGTACTAGGAAGCATGTCCTTCATGCTGCAGCGTCCATAAAATGCTGTGTTACATTTCATCTGTGCCTTCATTTTGTAAAATAAGAACCTATTGAAAATTTTATGCCAAATAGGTTCTTATGAAAAGGGAGTTTGAAATGAAAATTTTAGCCTAACAGGTTCTTAAATTTTAGGTTCTTATATGTGGGTTTTTACTGTAATTCATACAGCACATTTTAATAGCATACCCCTTGAATACAGTGGAGGCTCAATGCTGGCCGTATTAACTGGATTCTACTGCAATTCCAGTGCAGAGACACATTATATATAATACTTTTTGGAAGTAGCAAATTTTTGAACAAAATATTGTAGTTGACCAAGAGAATGGGTTGACACATGTTAAAACTGTTGTGCCTAACTGTTGTGCCTAATGAATGAACAGAAGATCCTTGCAATTATGAACACAACTAAAGCAGTTGCGAAAAGAAGCCTGAAAAAATCAGGCTTGGGGGGACTCGAACCCTGACCTCTGTGATACCGGTGCAGACTGAAGTAAATGGTTCTTGCTTACCAGCTCTAGAACTTCTTCATCTTCTACAATATCAGCTTTGTTGAGGTAGACAACAAGATGCTTAACACCAACCTGGAACATATGCAGCAGTCAGATACAAAAACATCTAACAGAAGTTATAGTTCACCACTAAATTTTCTCCGATTCTGATTGGTTTAAATTGATCACATGACGCGATAGTATTCGTCCGTCCGAGGGCACTATCAGCCCATAGTGCCTGCCGAAGAAAAATGCCCGGATCAATAGTGCCCGCCTGTGAATTTTTTTTGTAAAATTAACAAGCGTGCCTGCAGACAAAAAAACCCAACCAAATTCACTGCATTTAGTGGGTTTCTTGTCTGGTTTTGTTTCGTTTGTTAAATTTCGGCTTTTAATTAAGTTTTTTATCCTGAAAAGAAAAAAATAATTGACGATGCTCGTTTTTGTATGGGCATGCAGAAGAAAATTTAGTGGTGAACAATAAAACAATAGAGTGTTTCTGTCTCGGAACTATCGGTCTGATAGTTGCCCCTTGGAAATTTGATGTTCTTAAAACTAGCATATTAGTGCTCAAAGCTTTGCTTCTCGGGCTAATATTTGTTTTAAGAAAATCGAATTTCCGCATGGCAACTATCAGCCGATAGTTCCTCAACAGAAACACTCTATTGTTTAAATAGTTGCATTTGCCTGTGATGGTATAATAATAATTTATTTGAAATAAAATCTAAGGGCTGGGAGGAAAATACTACACAATAATAATAATAATACCATAATAATAATAACTGTACCACTCAAAAGAAAGCTACCACCTCGCTAGATGCATCTGGTTTCTCTTGAGATGAGTGTTGTTTCTTTCGAGTGCACTGCAAGTACCAGTGTCTTGCATTCTGGTGATATTCAAAATAGTTTCGCTTATGGGAGGATTGTTTTGGCATTGCATCGAATGTTGGTTTTATATTTCTTGATAGCTGCATAAAATTATCAACTTTAATGAAGGAGACACCCGACTTTCATTGAATGAATGATGCGTGTGCTGGAGCATCTTTTCATAAGAGCTCATAATGCCTGTATAAGAGAAAAAATTTTCTTGTAAAGTCTCTTTGACTCTAACTTCAATACATGTACTGCACTGAGGCTGTTGATAAAAAACACATTGTGTAACTTTTATAACATTGGACAAGTAAGCTTTTGTGGCACGAGCCACTTTACTGGTAAAGAAGTGAGGTAAAGAAATTAATACCGCACCCACCTGATTGGCTAGCAAGAGATGCTCTCTGGTTTGCGGCATCTGTCCATCAGTTGCAGCCACAACAAGAATGGCACCATCCATCTGAGCAGCTCCTGTGATCATGTTCTGAAGAAAAATGATCAAGTTACTGTAATGATTTGATTAGGCACCAAGGGTGATTATTTTATTTTGGAAACTCAAGGGAGTACACTTGTTGGAGAGAGACATGAAGCTAATTTGGGACAGGGGGCTGAGATTAATATTTCTTTGTTGACATAAACATCTGAACTTAGTATAATTTCAGAGGTGATTATAAGAATTGGGGCATTCTGATTGGTCGAGAAACTCGGCTTATGAGGCTATAATCACCCCGCGAGAGGTGATTATAGCTTTGGAGGCTTGGATACTAAGCCGAGCCACCTTTGACATCCAGGCATGTAAACATGGCTGCATTTGCTGAATGAAATTTTCCTTCATTTGAACGAAACCACTCCATGTCATGGATTTTTAAAACATTGGGAATTTTGCAAGTTGACTACCAAGGCTTTTGGACCGAAAATAGTTTCAAGAGATTGTTCTCAAGACATTAGAATTGATCATAAACACGGTGGTTTTGGAGATCGCACACAGCCATCCAAACTCAGTCAGATCAATTGAGCAAACATTATTCAGTTCTCTTCTGACCAGAGCTACCGTACTTATTTCGAGAGGATTCACACATTTTCTTAGAAGTCACCAACAGTTAAACAAAGGTACCGGATATCTATCTTTCTTGTAGTGTTTGTTTTGTTTGGTTTTATTGATAAACT
The DNA here is from genome assembly GCF_052425735.1 of Oculina patagonica. Classification (NCBI taxonomy): domain Eukaryota; kingdom Metazoa; phylum Cnidaria; class Anthozoa; order Scleractinia; family Oculinidae; genus Oculina; species Oculina patagonica. The sequence goes on from NC_135760.1 coordinate 19,807,983, forward strand.
TTTAAGTGTAAATTCTGATTTCAATCGATGAATTAAACTGGTTTACACGTATGCAAGCGAACACTTGTGTTTGATGTTTTCTTGTTGTCTATCGTTTTTTTATTTTATTTTATTTTATTTTTTTTTATTTGCAAGTACTTACAACTGCATTAAACATACAACATTACGATGATTACAAAATATAGATCACTAACTTTACAAAAGGAGCTACTTTACAGTACAGCTTAAAAAGTGCGAAAAAATAGTTACAAAAATTACTCTTCTTACTTAACATTACAACACTTACGCTAACAATGCAAAAAAGAAATAACAAATAACATTGCCTATAATTGTTACCAGAAAGAAAATGAACGATGTAGCGAGAAACAAAAACAAAAGGAAACTAAATGTTTTGTAAAAAATTCCATTTCTTGATATAGTTATCGTATTTACCGGATTTGATTGCAATATGTTTTTCTAACGATAGTTTGTCGCGAACGAGGGATATGTACTCGTTAAACTGAACTTTATTTTTTTGGCCGGTGTTAAGGTATAAAAAGTATTTTCCTAATATAATAAGATGGTTTAGGGCTAAACAACCACGAGGAGAGTCCAATATACCATATAAGACATCTAAGTTCGAAAGATGGACTCTTTTTCTACTATGAATATTGTACCAATCTTGAAAATCTACCCAGAACGTTTTTGCTTGAGTGCACTCTATAAAAAGGTGCCGGATGGTATGGAGTTCGGTAGGGCAAAAAGGACAAGTTGGGGAGTCAACTTTCTTCATCTTATGTAATAAGCTATTCGTAGGTAGGATGCGATGGATGATCTTGTACTGGAACATCATCATTTTGGTTTCTTTTGTAACGTTAAAAGGTAAAAGATAAACCTTACACAGATTGTTCTTTTCTACCCCATATTCAATAAGTTTCCTTTCTGCTGTGGGGGGAGATAACTTTTCCAGGGATAACAGTTTTTCATAGAGAGTTTTACAACTCAACGAATCGCTTATTGAATCAATGGGTTTAATGGGTAGTTGGTTGTTAGAGTTTAAAAGCTTTTTCCACGAGCGAGGGAAAGCAGAAATGATGCTGTAATACTGTAGAAAATTAAACTTAGTCTTGAATTTTTCGCAAAGAGAATAGAAAGATAGAAAGCGATTTTTTTTTTCTGTGTTAAGCAAGTCTGATATGTGTGTGACTCCAGCCTGAAGCCAATGTGGAAAATAAATCGATTTTTTATTAACAATCAGAAACCTGTTGTTCCAGATTACTTGCTCTAGTACCTCAGATTTATTTTGAGGATCGGTCGCAGTGATTTTCTGCCAATGGGCTATGATGTCGTTTTTTTGCTGTTCTTGATAATCACCTCAGAAAATTATACTAAAACAATTATTCGCCTCAGGCTCCGTGATTATTGTTGAATAATCCCCTCGACTTCGTCTCGGGGATTATTCAACAATAATCACTTCGCCTTCGGGGAATAATTGTTAAATGTCAAATGAAACTGAGGTCTTTCTTTTGAGGGAGGAAACAGTCAAAACACCTGTTTCTCCTTAGGTCTCTAAATTTTCCCATTCGAAAATCAAAAAACGTCCCAAATTCTAGTTGACGAAAGTTTCTAAAAAAACTATGACATAACCACACAAGATTTTTCGATGACGTAAGCATCCTCCCCTCAATCCGGAGACTTTTATTTGAAACTCTGCTGTCAATATGTCAATCAATCTGCACGCACACAACATTAACTTCCTGTGAAGTAAATTTCTTGTTCGCTTGACAACAAAAAACTCTTAAATTTATAAGAAATGAGCAAAAGAAAATAATCCCGAACAACACCTAGAAGAACAGTTCTTTTGTACTGAAGGAATGATTTGAACAGTTCGAAAGAAAGATGAACAACAAATGAAACAGAATAAGGGCCTTTACTGAATTCAAAATAGGGTGCATTATTTTACTGACATGGAGGCGATTTATATTGGAATAGGGTTACTAACATGATAAGAGGACTTTTTGGCATCAGGGTGATTATGAACAAAAAGGTACTTTTTAGCAAAACAAATTAAAAATGTGCGGGGGAGAGGGCTTATTAGAAAGAGGGTGCTCATTAAATTAAATCACTGTTGCAAATCATATCTGCAAAAAACAAAAACTCTGGGAGGGGAAATAAGATGAAAGATGTACCAGTTGCGATAGCTGCAGTCAAAGGCCATAAACTATAAATATTGCTTCAAACACACATAAAAAATTGAATAAAACTTCTCATTTTTGTAAAAATATAAAGAACAGCAGCACTACATGAAAGTATTGCTCAATAGTGTCATTTGAATGGTCACAAAATGGGGTTTTATCCAAAGACCTTAATGAACCAACTTGTATGGCATAATAAACAGTTTCACATGAAATTAAAATATAAAAATTCTAAGTAGATTTCATTCAGGGTTTCATCCCAAGACTTTAAAGTTAAAATGACCACCTTGAACAGCATAATAAACAGTACTGCATAAAAGTACAGTTGAATCCCGATAACTTGAACCTTTAAGGGGAAATCCAAAATGGTTTAAATTATTGAAGGTTCCAGTTATCTAGGGTAAAATTAGTAAGAAAGTGACCTGAAGAGGTATCGAAAAAGGCTCAAATTAGCAGGAGGTTCGAGTTATTGAGGGTTTGAGTTATCGGGATTCAACTGCACTGCTTAATAGTGTCATTTGAATGGTCACATGCTAGGTTTTTGTCCATGGAAATTATTACTTCATTCATTTAGACTGAAGTGACATTTAAAAACTTTAATTACCTTGATGTAATCTGCATGACCAGGGCAATCCACATGTCCATAATGCCGATTAGCTGTTTGATATTCCACATGCGCTGTGTTAATTGTTATTCCACGCGCCTTCTCCTCTGGAGCGTTATCAATATCAGTGTACGATTTGAAATTTGCATCTCCACCTTCAGCCAAAACTACAAAATAAAAACATTCAGAGTTGAGAAATATCACTGATCCATTATTAGAGTAAGGAACAATTGCTTCTCTCTTTTGTCCAGAACTTATTTAATCTTCTTATTAATTACAGTTTTTTTCTAAATTAAAGTTTAGTTAGTGTTTAATTAAGTAAGAGAGGTAGGCTCTAGATATATACATACATGTATATTGTTTTTAAATATTCATGTAAACAAGTGATTATGTAATTTTCCTTTCCTTTGTTGTACTTTTATTCCTTTAATTATTTATTTACTTTTTTTCCTGTATTTTTTTTTTGTGTGTGTCGATTTACTGTAAATGTTTATATTTCATTCAATAAAATAAAAAAATAAAATAAAAAAAATAAAAAAAAACATTCAGAGTTAGGTTCCAGGAAAGACAATAAGGGAATAAAATGACTTTTTTCGGGAATAATGTTTATTTGCACCAGCGTAGTGTCATTTATGGCCCAAGCGCGAGGGGCAAGGGCCACAAATGACACTACAAGGGAGCAAATAAACAATATTATCGAACTCATATTATCAATATACAAGGCGAAATAACATCCAGATAGCTAACGCATTTAATGAAGTTAACATTTTCAATAACACAAGTACTTCGTTGCAATGAAAATTTTACATGATACTAGTGACGCCTATGTCTTATTGTCTAGTTGTGGTATAAAAGAGCTAGCTGCATTGTCTCTGAAAATAATAATTTTAAACAATGGGTTGATTCACGGATATTAATACTTTACAAACTTATATTTTCCGATTGAACTTTGGCGTAAAATGCTTACAACTGCTTTAGCTAAATTAGCTGGAATGGAGATACAAATTCACGTGAACAATGTTTCGTTTCTCACAGGACAACAAGAAGTTGCTCTCTTTGTCTCTTTGCCTTGGGCGTTTACTTCTAAATACGATTTTTGACTGCGTTTTGTCCCATTTACAACAAATACATTTTGATTTTTCTTTCCAAACACAATTTGCTTCGGATGATGAACCGAGAACCAATCAGCTGCAGGCCTGTTAATGGATTAACGGCCTGCAAAGCGCATATTTTCAATAGCGCAGTTTTCAATTTGGCCGCATGTATTGATAATAATGAGTTTTATTTCAGATATACATGTAGCCAAAGTGATTGATATGTAAAAATTCCTGAGCTTATCTTTGTTACAGTTGTACAAATTATAGGGAGGGCCTTTAAATCACCAGTATGCAGGGGAGGAGAAAGATTCTGTTCCAATACATTTTACTTTTTTAAACTTTGGCTGAAAAAATAGGGGTTTCTTATCTGTGTTCCACTGAACATGTGAGATGTTTTTGGGAATTTGGTAAAATACATACAAACACAAATCTACCTTTAGTTATTGCTGCTGTAAGAGTTGTCTTTCCATGATCTACATGCCCGACAGTGCCAATGTTAACATGAGGTTTGCTTCTGGAAAAGGTGGCCTTTTTAGCAGGGGCTGCATAGTTTCTTAGTTGCAACACTAAAAAAAAAAACAAATTATACATAACTTGTAGTGAATCAGCAATAATGGTGAGTTCATAAAAATAAAAATAAAAAAATACTTATTTGCTGTGTGTAAATAGCATTCCAAATGGCTTAGTATAAGATATTCTTACCGGCACTTTTCCTTCCAGTTTGTAAAAACAGCAAATTCTGAATCAGGGAAAACCAAAATTTTGAAACATTGTTATTTACCGGTAATGTGACCAATGTGGTTGATAGAGCTACAAAGCTATCAGCCCAGTCGCTAAAAGACTATTGTATGTGAAACTGAGGCTTGCCTCACTGCACATTGTCATGTATTCTCCAGGACATTATAATCCATTAACTTTGCTGATGCAAATGACTTTAACTCATTCAATACAGCCGATATCTGGGTCAACCCAAACATGAGGACAAAATCATTGACTGGATATTGACCAAGTTCTTTCTTTTTTGTACGTTTATGGACAGAGATGCAGTCCATGTCCATTATCTGGGAAAATCACAAAAAAGAACAAGGCCAATATATCAAGCCATCTTGACCAAACAAGCTTGGTCAATGAAGGAGCTATTACATGGTGTAATGATGTGACTGGGTAAATTATGTCCCAAATGATCACGCCACGCTGCCAATATTCTGCCAGTATGACCCTCGTGCTTGGTTTATAAGATATATATCTTACACACTCAGGCAGCCAATCACAGTGCAGGGTTTGATACATCTTGCCCTCTCATGAAGCTGGCCAAGTAATAAACAGCCTTAATTTAAGGAGATTCAAAATGGTTACCTGTTCTTTCAAGAAATACTTGCACAGAAAATGGACTACATACATAAAACGTAGAATAGAAATTTCCTCCCAAAATTGGAATTAAAGTTACGTTTGGCTGACACCATTCATGTACATTATGTAACCACCCCCCTATATACCCCCCTCTTGAAAATCTACAAACATAGCTACATGTATGAAGAGTTTACTAGACGCAAATTAAACTTACATCGTAGCCGGAATTTAGACAGAGAGACTTGGCACCCCTTATAGCTTCCTTGAGAGCTGAAAAATTCAAGATACGAAAATAAAAGAACCGATCTAATTCCAAAGCAGTTCGAAGCTAAGCAAATGAAATCGATCTGGAAGTCTGACATTTGAAATTGTCACGTGCATGACTACAGCATAAAAACATAAAATACTTCTCACCTTTTTGACATCTAAGTCCTCTTAATGATACTGAAAACATGTCTACGAGTTTATGAGGTCAGAATGGCTTTGTATTTTGGTCAAAGTACGGTTTTTTACGATGGAACCTCACTTTTCGGCATATCACGTTGTTGGTGAAATTGAGCCCGCGATAAAAAAGGGGCTGCGTTCAGCAAAGAGAGGTAATTACGTGGTGTAACAAAAGTTTTCACCAGTCCCTTTTCTGGCACTGCGCATAACGCATCGACTTGCTTGTGGTCTTTCCGTTCGAGATGGCAGACCATTAGGGCCTAACCCTAACCCTAACCCTAACCCTAAGTGGCGGCAGACGGCGAAACGTGGCGTAACAACAACCAGACATGAGCGAGAGCTAACTTTTCTTTCTTTCTTTATTTTCTATTTCAAATAAAGTGACATTTCGAATTTTTTTTACTGAAAAATGGGGGGTGGATATCCACCCTATCCACCCCCCCTGTATCCGCCCCTGCTTTATGTGGATTTATGTGGCTAAAAAGGAGAATTCTACAATGCGCCACCCTCCCCTATTTTACAATGGGACAAACAGATGATACAAACTGCCCTCTCCCCCAAAAAATAAAAAAATAAAAAATTAAATAAATAAATAAAAATAAAAAAAATGGAGTGAGTCAAACTCGGGATCAAACTCTCTGGTAGTGGGGTAAAGAAAGCCTAGTCCCTGAAGTCTCACTTCTCGCACATGAGATCAACCCCTATAGAGGGCGCGCGGAAGAGGGAGTTCAGGGACTGGACTAGGTGAAAAAGGACGGCGGAAAACCTTCAAACACCTTATCTAATCATATTGCTGTTAGGCCATCCTGGGCTTCGTCAGACATATCCCCCCCCCCACCTCTTTTCAGAAGACTCACATTCCCTCCCCAAACTAGCTAAATACGATCGCCCCTAAGAACGACGGCGGGGGAGCCCCCAAACACGCACAGATGAAAACAGACCACATCCATACTGAGCCCGTGAATTGTGTATTTTTATTGAAAAAAAAAAATCTACGTTACAGAGAATAATTTCAGGTAAAGAAATTGTGTCAAGAACTTAACCTGCAATTGACCGTCTGCAATCTGAAACAATTATTTCAAGCAGAGTTTTCGTATAGGTATCAATAAATTTTTTTTATAGATAGATTCATAGCTAAGAGGACGATGCGAACGGCTTCATCACGCAATTCTTCAGACAGTAATAGGCAAGACGTATTGATCGAGTCTTTCAACAAATTTTCACCATATTCCCATTTTACACACACATTTCTAAATAATTTATCAGACTTTGGATATATGTTTCACAAGAAAGCAAAATATGAAAAAACAAAAACAAACATACTTTTTAAACCGCATGTCACGGAACTTCACGACTTTCTTTCGTGACCCGTGACCAGCGAGAAGCCTCAATGACATGCAAGCATTAATATTTTATGAATTATTTATTGTCTCAGTAAAAGTACTTCATCCAAACCTACAAACGATATTATTTTACTCGCGTAGAAAATTATAAATGGGTGTAAATGACCCATCTATCTTAAATTAAAAATATTTTTTTCTACCACAGAGGCGCTAAAGGGTGGAATATCAACTCGGGAAATTGCCTGTGTGTAGAATCAGGAAAATAAAAGTTAACTCCTGCACAATTCACTTCATCTTTCTTTCCAATGCACTGCGGCAAATCCAGCTCAGCGGGAGAGAACATGGTGATAAAATATTTTACACCTTTTTTGACGAGAACAGGTTCAGTAAAATACACATCGAACCCTGGTAGGCCTTCCGTACCTCCAAACTCCACGGTGTAGCTACCTTGCACGCAGCTAACACACGTGCGATTGCAGTCCAACAGTTTTGTGATTACTGCATAGTCGTCGTTTAGTTTTCGGCCACTCAAAATGATGCGCACTCCACTAATGCAGACGGGTTGATCAGCTATGAAGGAAACGCTATTGGTACTTTCGTACGGTGCGAATAGGCGAGGAGGTTCATTCACGAACAACCGGCGACAGCGAAGCGGCTGAATCCCTTGCCGTGCCGGCTGACGAGATATGTTTGGCCGCAGGGAAAAGTGTTCGTGATTTGATTTCGCGAGGACGAAACCAGGAGTCGTGAGCCCTCGTGTAAGTAGCGAATCGTCAAGATCAAAAATCCCAGCTGCTAAACCTTGATTTAGTAAATCGCTGTCTTTTATGGACGAGAAACGAATATGCGAAATTGTACCCCCAATAAATTTCCTGATGTTCTTGGCTTTCGGTTCCAGTGAATGCACTTTGCATTGAGCGTCTGCCCAAGTCAATACTGCCCGGAATAAATCGGTTTCTTCAATGTCTAGGGTCTCTCGCTTCACCAGAGCTTCCAGAATCGCCTGAGACGTTGACAGGAAGCTTTTTGAACGAAGGCACTGCCGGGTCTGCAGATCGACGATGCTCCAACATCTTTCTTGCAGTTGTTCGGTGTCACGGTAAAACTCGCACTGCTTCAAAATCTCCAAAGCGTTGTCAGCGTCGATTTCGTTCTTCAAGAACTCAGCACATTCGTCCAGCAAGCCAGGTATCATGTACTTTTCAGCTAAGTACATTACACGAAGAACGCAGTGAGCCGTTAAATGGGTTTCGTCGGAATACAAGAAGCGAAAAAGTTCCAACAAACTGTCGGAGTCCGCATCGACAAGCTCGATTGAGTCGCTTCTCTCCGACAAATCTCCGTAAAACATTTTGTAGAAAACAGGACTTCCGATGGCTAGGACGTACTTGTGAGCAGGGATCGATACTTTTCTCTCGGTTTCGCTGTCCCGCACGATGAAATTTATATCGCTCATAAGCGAATTATTGTACATTCGCTTGTTCCTTTCCGTCAGATTCGGCGGCAGAGAATTCACTTCAGAAAGTAAATCGTGCATTTCTGATGAATCAAAAATTCCACTCTCAGTGTTTTCGAAACGGTTTTGCTAGAGACCTCCAAGTTAATGCCGTAAGTTTCCTCCTCAAGGCGGTTAACAGCCTTTATAGAAACAGAACCTTCCTTGCCGTGATCTTTTGTTTTGTCTATGTTAATTTCGTCACGCACGCCACAATTCGTCTCGTCACATCTAGAAACACGAACATGCCATTCGACATACTAATAAACAGTAGTGATTTAATTAAAAAGCTTCCGGTCTACAAAAAAGGAGACTGAAAAGTGCAGGTAAAATTTTATATGTTTTTTTTCGTGTAAAAACTATTTTATTTCCTTGCGGTGTGTAAATCTTTTTATAAAGCTGAAAATCCTTGCAACGTTTCGTGCCCTGAGGCTACGTGACTCGATTAAAACATTTAAAATGCGTGCGTGCTTCATTGACTTTTCCGGCTACTCTAAAAATAAAATACATCAAAATAGTTTAGTTGATCAGCTAACTAAACAGATCTTCTTGTATCATCTTATTATATCACGTTAGCGGAATACATGTTTAAGTGCCTTAAAACCTTGGCTACAGCACCCTCAATTTCCATTATTTTTCCGCTCAAACGGATCTGATCATTGCGACTTTTGTACATGTCGCTTTTGAGAATCATGCGTTGATAATCGATTAACACTGGCTCGTTAGGAGCCAAAAAGGCGCCTTATTTTAACAAGATAAGAAGGAAAACGGCACCAGACGGAATTGTGATGTAAATTTTGGCTTTGTATAAATTTTGAAGTCAAAGAAAAGGATTGTAGGTCCTTTGTTGTTATACGTTTATAACATTTGTGACGTCACATTCTCTGCCCCCGGAAATAAAGGAAATGTTGTGAACATCTTGTACAAAGCACGCATTGCACAGCCATCTGATTTAACATTTACACTTGTACAGTTAAAATGGAAAATCAATTTGACTTGCAAAGTTGATCGAGGCCCGCGAAGAATTTGGTTTGAGAATACCTGTCAAGTTAGGAATATCAAATTTAGAAAATTGGATACACATTTGATTGTACTGGACATTTTGCCTGAAATGTCAGCCGTCCTCCCGTCCTAGCCCCCCAGAGGAGGGACATAAACAGTGAAAGCCCTTTCTTCAAACCTCTACAACATGAGTTGAGTTTTTTGCTATAATAGTGTCGATTTGGGCACACTATGAAATTGAGGATGTGTAGAAAATGTAATAAAGAACGAAAGCGCAGTCTGTTCAAAACAAAATATAAGTCGAAAAATGTCAACAAGATGCCGAGGAGTTCAAGTGTGTGAAATGCGATACCCTTCAAAAAGGCACGTACAAAGCTATTTTCTTATCGAAGAAAAACAAAAAAGAATAGTTAGCAAAGGCAAAAGAATACCAAAGAAGTACTAAAAAAACAAAAAGTAAGGATGGTTACATTGACGAAAGATTTCAGTGGCGGATCTAGGGGAGGCCAGGGGCCCGGGCCCCTACCTTATTCTCAGGCCAAATAGAGGCCCGTAGGACAGAGAAAAATAAATTTCCAGACTGAGCCCTCACTTATTCCACGGTGGATGATCGGGCGCCCAACTTATCCGAAGGTCTGGATCTGCCTTTGGATTTTAGACGGATTATGAACGACGAACGCAAAAAAGTTTTGGAAAATATTTTTTCAAGATGCGTAGCCGATGACGTACTGTTTTTCAAATACACTTGAGCAAAAGTACACCCTGTTTATAATGGATTAGACCTAAAGCCTGATGAACTTTGCCTTGCGTGCTATTAAAAATAAACTTTTATCCTGTCACGCGTGGGATTGAGCCGATATGAGTACACGCATATAACCCGACACTGTAACACCCACTACATTTTTATCAGGGGAGGGGTTTGCGTGTGTTTGCACTAAAAACGCACTCATCAGGAAACAAGACGTGTTCTATATGCCACTCAATGTTCCGGCCTCTTTTAAATTAGGTATCTGCACGGCAATTTAATCAATTAGTCTTTAGCAATTTAGTCTTTCTGAAACGTCTTGAGTATCTATCCTTCATCACTCAAGAAACCCTTTTACAATCGTATGTAGCGTTTGGGTGGTGCAAGCCGAGTCTGAATGGTAACTAAGGGCGATTTCCAGACCGGTATATTCGAAAACAGAAATCCGTTTAGTCAGATTTGTCTTGTCAAATGAAATCAGTTAATACATAAATATTATGACGGAATCCACTAGGAAGTGAGTATTATTTATTATAGTTGGCAAAAATCTTTTTTTTTTTTTTTTTTTTTTTTTTTTTCTCCCTTATATAAATTATATTTTTTTTTAAAATTTTTTTTTTTTAAAAAATTATTTTTTATAAAAAATTTTTTTTTTTTTTTTTTATTTTTTTTTTTTTAAAATTTTTTTATTTTTAAAAAAAATTTTTTTTTTTTTTTTTTTTTATGTTATACATTCTTATAGTGGATTTGTGGGAAAAATCGCGCGCAAAAGACTCATTTTACATTCAAAACCACTGGACCGGCCGGCCAGTTCCGACAGATGGAAAGCGCCGTAAGTATCAGTTCTCACGCTAAATAATAATTCACATGCAATGTCTTCAGTGTCTTGGCCGCTTGTCACGAAATGCATTCATTAGGGACCTGTCACGCAATTTACTGTGAAAGTGTTGCTTATTTCTGAGGGTAACAAGCAAGTTATTATGCATCCCCTTGTCAGACCTGTCCTGGTTAAAGAGAACAGCATCACTTTGAGCAGCTTTTTGAGATTTCGTGGGCTCGCCATTGCGTTAGCCTGCGTCGCAGACGTAATTTAACCCCAGCTAGTAAGGGTTTAGTTTCGTCTGCGGCGCAGGCTACCATTGCGTGAGCTTTACTCGTTTACTTCCAGACCAGGAAATGAGAGCTGGTTTATGTACTTAGCCATGTCAAAACCAAACAAACATTAGCCAGTCTTTATTGGCACCGCTTTACTGAGAAGCAAAGCAATTTATTTAAACTACGACTAAATAGTTTTGCAAACCTATAAAAGTAAATACAAAATATTTTAACAATAAAAAACCCAATCCTAAAAAAATCGTCAATCATTAGCAATTTTTTTTAGCTTCTTCCAGCTCTAATAACTTAATTAAATTATGAAATAAATTATACCCTGTCTAGCAAGATGGTAACACATACAATCTAAACAATGTCAGTAAAAAATCTCAAGAACGTTTATCTACAGCGCATTTAAAATCTGAACGAATGCATGTATATATTTTTATATTTTCTTTTTCTATTATTTACAGTTATAAAAAATCTCGTTGCACAGCAACCATAAACATTCTATCAGTTGAAAATTTCCGAATTCAACAACTATTTAAAGGAGAGTTCACTCCAGAATGGCCATTTATTTTCTTTACGCCAATAAAAAGTTTACACAAAGATATGTCATTCTCCAAAATTTCAGCCTCCAACGTTCGCTATAACCCAACGAAATCTTTCCCAAAACTCTACAACTGAACGCCGCCATGTTGGAGCTGGTAATGTATGCGTGACATCAAAGAGCTCAGCCTGAAGTTTGGCGGGAATATTTTAATAGTCGAAACTCCTTGTTATTTGTATTTCTTGGAGCTCTGTTTGAGCAAAATGGAGATGCACAAACAAGCATTTTGACAAACAAAAGCCACTAGGAAGAAACGATGAGTTTTGAGTATTTCAATTTTCCCGCCAAACTTCAGACTGAGCTCTTTGACGTCACGCATACATTTCCAGCTCCAAGATGGCGGCGTTTAGTTGCCAAGTTTTGGGAAAGATTTCGTAGGGTTATAGCGCAAGTTGGAGGCAGAAATTTTGGGGAATATCATTTCTTTGTATAAACGTTTTATTGGCGTAGAGAAAATAAATGGCCATTCTGGAGTGAACTTCTCCTTTAACAATTGGTTTACGCTTTGGTTTACGCTTCAGCGTGCACTATCGGGTTATGGGGAAGTTTGGAGAGCACGAAAAAAAGTGAGAGTTCGTCGTGGTGATAGCCGAGAACAACTCTAGCTTCAAGAGTGTTCTCCAAACTTCTCGCGTTAACCATAGCTCGATAGTACACTTTTGCGTGCACTTTTGGATTATGGTGCACGCTTACGCTTACCGAATTTTGACTTCTCGGCTCTGCTAGCTATGTTATGTTACCGTAAAATTCCGGTTATAAGCCCTGGGCTTATATAAATTCGTAAGGGCTTTGAATGGGCTTATTAACGGAGGGGCTTATATCCGGGGGCTTATAAGCGGAATAATAATAATAATAAGAAAAATTTTCGAAACGAGCCACGGCAGCGTTGATTGGAATACGTTTTTTTAAGTTAAAAGTCATTATAAAGCAACATTTAGCCCTGTATGTTTTTGTTTTCAGGTAGATGGGCCTATAGCCAGGGGGGCTTATAGGCAGGGGGGGGGAGGGGCTTATTACCGGAATTGTACACTCTATACACACAAGATGCGTGGAATCAAATCTCATTTTAGCATTTTGAGAAAGTATGTTGATCAGGTCGTCGCCACAGTCGCGAGTTTCCACAACTCGGGTTTTCCATGTTGTCGTCCGCAGAATCATCCATGAATATAGGATTGTGCACAACTGCACCGTGCTTCCTCAGCACCTCCTCGACTGGCTCGTACATGGGGTTGTCGCGCGCAATGGCCACCGTCTCGCCAGAAATCGTTATTTCGGTTACAGTGGGCGCCCTGTCAAGTTTTGGAGCATCGCCGCCTGGTTTATCATCACCTTCGCCTTCTGGCTCAGCAATAAACGCGGGGTTTTCAAAGTTGAACTCGCTTCTTTGCATCATTTCTCTAAAAGGTGAGCTCACTTCAGGTTTCTGTCGATTGTTGTGGTATTCAATACGCGCATTTTTCGATCTGTATTTTCGTCGTTTTCTTCTTCTCCACACAATAATTATGACAATGATGATAATAAACAACAGTATGATGCAGCCGATCAGCGAGTACAGTCCCGCGGGACTCAGACCCGTCTGCTTCCCGCTCCTACTGCCATCCTCAGTCGCAACAGTGATTCTATCACAAGTCTTTCCAAAGTAATTTGGTGGACACACACATGAAAAGTCTCCACCTCTTAAAGGATAGCACGTCCCCCCCTGAAGACAGGGGTCGGGTTCGCAGTTTCTCCAATCCAGCTCACAGTTTTCCCCAGTCCTCGGGTATCTACACGGCGTGCAGTTTTGTCCGCCATAGCCTGGTGCACAGCCCGAGCAGTTCCCGCTCCATGGCTCCTCGCACCTGCACGAGAACTTCAGAGGATCCTCGGCATACGAAATACACGTGCCATTACGAGGGCAGATCGTCGGATTTTCTCGACAGATTGTATCGTCCGTGTCACAATTCACTCCAATATACGGATCTTTACACAGGCATATGAAGCCGTTCACTTTGTCTACGCATGTGCCCCCGTTAAGACAGCTGGCCGATTTGCAGTCGTCAATGTTCGTGTCACAAAGCCTACCGCTGAAGCCTGGTTTACAGTTGCATTTAAAATCGTTGATAAGGTCCTCGCAGTTCTCTGTCCCGCTCGCGTTACAAGGATTGGGTCGGCACTCGTTGATTTCCACATCGCAATCAGGCGGCGACCATCCCGGTTTACAGTTACAAGAATAATTCTTCCAGCCGCCGAACCCATCCTGACATCCCCCGATTGTGTTACCGAGGTGGCATGGGTCGGGGTCACAGTAGTTTATATCACTGCAGCGAAAACCGTCACCAGTAAAACCGAGTTTGCACACACACGAGGCTCGTCCCGGGCCCGCTCGGGAGCAGATGGCGTAAGGACTGCAATAACTCTTGTTCATAGAACACACGTCTACTTCTGCTACAGTGATGGTCAAAATATTGCTGGTACTCAGTCCTCCGCGGTCAGTTGCACTCATTTTGAGAAGGTATCGATCACGTGACCACGCATTTAACTGGCTTGCCACCACAAGGTTTTGTCCGCTGACTGCAAAGTCTGCAATTATTTCGTTTTGTTCTCCTTCGATCGCAATGGAGAATGAGGTATCGTACACATCTTGATCTTCTACAACAAATTTCCCAAGTACGTATCCGATTGGCGAACTTTCTAAAATCTCCACTTTTGTCTTTCCATCGAGGGTGACACTGCTTGGCGGCTCATTGACATCAGTGATAGCGACATCAAACGTTTTCACAAATTTCAAGTCGGTAAATACCTCGCGAGTTGTTAACTGCACCGTGATAAGCGGCGTGGCTTCGTGATCGAGCGGAACTCGTGACACGACGATGTGATTTCCGATCAGACGAAACGGCACGCCACGTGACGTCAATTCAAAGGAGTAACCCGTTCGCGTGGAGTCGGCATCGATGACGGTGAAGTCACTGACGATTTCTCCATTACTGGCGTTTTCTGCGATCGTCAAGGAAGAGAATATAACATCAGTCGGCGCTTCGGGCACGTCCAGAACAAAAACAAGCAAAGAACTGACAATGGACATTTTGGGAACGCCATCATCGGTGCATTTCACATACAGCGTGTAGTTGGATCGCGTTTCATAATCAAGTTGCTCACGGACTAAAATAGAGTTCGTGCCAGGTTGAACCATGAACTCAGTTGGCACGGAGTTCAGATCGCTTGAACGTTTTCTCCTCGCGTTCGAAGGCGCGTGCACATCAACCGTGACGAGAAGCTTCGCTTCGGCCTCGCTTACAAGTTCGCACGCATGCGTCTGGGGCCGCAAGGGATTGTTGGCGTTATCTTCGTCAATGACTCGTACATAGGCTACAATGGTGATCCCGACATCCGCTGTTTCATTCACTGTTGCGACAGCCTGGGTCACCAGTTTAATGTCTGAGGTGTTAACCGGTGGATGCGGGCTTAAAATAGTGTCGCCTGGCGAATCTGTAAAGATCACATTCGATGGAGGATCATTCGCGTCCAAAACTTGAATTACAAAATCTTTTTCGTACGACAAGCCGCCGTTGTCACTACACAAAAGCGTGACGCTATGCGATGTGTGTTTCTCGTAATTTACCGGCAGTCCGTTTCCAGTTAGAAACAGCTGAATTCTAGACATATTTATCTTGACTCCAAATCTCCCTGCAGCGTCGTCTCGAAGTCGACAGTTAAACCACTGAGGGAAGGTATCAGGGTCTTGCACTGTAATGACTCCAACAACTGTCTCGATCGGAGAATTCTCTTTAACGCTAGCTGGAGCCAGCTCAATACCGTACGGCGGCTCATTCACGTCGAGAATAGGAATTGACAAAGTCACGACCTTGGAGAGCCGCGAATGGGTGCCATTATCGGTAGTCGTTACAGTGATGTTTACATGACGGTGTAGCTCGTAGTTGAGGGCGGCGCTGTCTGCTACGTACAGCTTGTTCACGTCTCTAAGGGAGAGAACGCCGATAGGGGACTGGGCTTGAATGGCGTACGAGTGCGTCTGGCCGCTGTCTTCATCTAGTGACGTCATTTCTCCAATCAGTGAACCAACCTGAGAATTGATACGTGCCATCAGTTAGCAGGTTAGCTACCCGGCCTCAAGACTCCTCAAGGGCCCGATGAGGAAAAGTAGTAAGTAATTATCAGTTAGCTAATGGCGCGCTAAGATCATCCCAGATCACTCCCACACTGGAGTAAGAGAATGGGTAATGAGTACGCCCAAATATAGTCCAGTTTGAGTTTAGCAATACCCCTGAATAAAAACACTGAAAACGCATCTATATAATATCAGACGCAATCTGAAGTAACAAATCGGACGACGGGGATCAGACAATATATCCTGTCCGATTTGATATCCGTCACGGTCGCCCGATTTTATAGTCAAGTACAAAACAAAACATTTTCACAAGTCATTTGCAGTTCGACTCGCTCTACGGGCTCACCAAACTGAATACTGAATTGTTACCTCACTCCAATTACTGAAACGTTGATTAAACCTCAGAGACTGAAAATACCGGAAGGCTCTAAATGTGGTTTATCTAACAGCTTTGATACGACTTGGAGGTTCTAATTATTTCTTAGTTGTCATTTTAACTCTGGGCAAAAGATAAACTTCAAACCTTTACCTGAGTATTTTCTGCAATAGCTGTCCCATGTGGTAAAACTATTCCAGTTGGCGCGTCATTGACATCGAGCACACTGACCACCACCCTCTGCGTCAAGCTTTGGTTACCGCTATCAGTAGTGGTTATATTCACAAGGTATACGCTTTGTTGTTCGTAATTAAACCTCGCACCAGTTTCCAGTCGGTTTCGTGCAATGCTGAACAGCGTGTCCGGTGTTACACTGTAGGTATGGTTTTGCCACGTGTCCTGATCTACCGTGCGCAGGATAGCGATCAGTGATCCTGGATTCAAATTCTCAGCAACCTTAAGATAAAAATAAAAAAGATCAATATTTAACTTCACCTTTCGATATCAATACTTTGTCAAGCACGCAGGTTATAAGAAATAAGGAGAAACTCATCAACTAACGTGCTTTTTACAAATTCCTTGTCACTTTCCCTTGAAGAAGGCTGAAGTTTTAGCTGAAATGTTGGAACTTTTTACGGAACTTTTAGAACATTTTCAACGATTTTAAACAAGAGGACCCTCTTTTATCAATCATGAATCAACTTGTTTATGATTTCGCATACTTCTGTTATTCACATTTTACTTCCTGCTTTTAGAATGCATCACGTGGTGTAAGTCGCATGAGAAAAGAAATGTACTACAAGAACGTGACAGATGCATGCTCAATCAGCCCTGTGTAAATTTGAAACAGGTTCAGAGGTAGTATGGTCTTACAAGAAAGTAGCCGAAAAGTCACCTTGGTTAAGGGGTCTAGCGAGACAAACTAAGCACCATATATTACCTCAAATTTGCCTGAAGACGACTCAATTTTTATAGGTGGCTCATTAACATCTGTCAATTCTACAACAAATTGCTGTTGAGTTGCTTCACCATCCTGATCCTGACATTCAATGTCCACCAAATGATTTGGACCATCCGGGGCTTCAAAGTTTAACATCCGGGAATCCAACACTGTCAGCGCCATACCGCTGACCTTGAACCGGCCGCCAGCGTCGTTTCGCAATCCACAAGTGATGCTTTGCGGGACGTACGCTTCGTCCGGGTCGGTCACATTAATGATCCCCACCACAATTCCTTGGGGTGAATTTTCAGCAATCACGTGGTTGCTGAGTGCTATCGAAGTGGGAGCCTCGTTTACATTCGTGACGTAAATGGTGAAGCTTTGATTGACAGCGAAGGAATTGTTGGCATCCTTTACTTGCACTGTGATCTGGTGGAACTGATCTGTTTCATAGTCCAGCGACCGACGGGTCATCAGCTTCCAAGTGTAAGGGACGCTAGTTGGACGAAGCTAAGGAAAAAAAAAGAGAGAAACTTGACAGCCACTCGAGGATCGGTACGATAACTATTAAAAGCTACAATCTCGGTCACTTTAAAAGAAAACTTAACACACACCCCCTCTCTCCCCCCCCCCCCCCCCCCCCCACTTCACCCCACTCCATTTTAACGATGGAAAAAGTGACAAATTTTGGGTTTAACGCGAATTCGAGTGGTTTCATATTTATATTCCGACCAAGATTTTAGATCTGAAAAGAACTAAAAACTTCACCAATCCACAGAATAAAACTCTCGCAAATGTATGATTGATCGAAACACCAATACGAGACAACTTTACACGAGCAGCCAAAACATCACGGCAACCTACCGATCAGCTCAACGGACCAGACTTATAACATCACGACGACAACCCACGACTCTGAAGATGACCCGCCAGGATGTCGAAACGCAGCACCAACAACAGCCGCAGAACCCCACCCGACGACACAACGACCAACGATACTCCTCGGTCAAACCGTTTACTATATAATGAAGACACGTTTGCCTCTTTTTGTTACGAGACTGGAAGCATGAAATTTTAGGCATAACAAAATAATGATTAGAAACAACTTTACATCGGGCCTAATTTTAAAAAGACTTGAAACAGACACAAATAGCAACTCGGAAGAAACACTTTTTTATTCTAATTTACCTCAAAAGCGGACCCAGGGTCATACAGGAGCTCAATAGAGAGGGGGCTCAGCTGAGGGTCCTTCAGAGTGATCACACCCACCATTGTACCGGCAAGGTTCTCAGCCACGTAGTTATGATGAAGTACCAAGTGTTCAGGTGGCTCATACACGTCAACCACCTACAAGTGAAAAGTTGAAAAGATTAAAGGGACTGTGTCATGGCTGAGCGAAGTTTATTTTATTACGTTTTGCCAAATACTCCCTATGAACTTAACGTTTTCAAATAAATTACTTCTATGGATCTAAATGACAAAACCATAGCTTTATTGCAACCAAATTTTGTCTCACGGGCGTTATAATTTAAAGTTACAAGCAAACGAGATTGTTTTTGAGAAACTGTCCAGCCCAACAATATTTCAAAAGACCCATATCGCAATCCGTTTCAATCCTCGTCACTTTTGGCCATCCGTACCTTCTGTTGTATTTACTGTGTTATTCGAATGTTTCTTCACTGTTTTAAGAGGTTATTTTTATATTTCAACGAATATGTTAGTCATTTAACCAATGGTCCTAAATTTGGCTAAAATCCGTCACACAATCCCTTTAATTACCAGAATATGACATTTCTTAAAACGAATGGATAATAATTTTGTTGTGAATGGGTGAAGATTTGTCAGAATCAACTTTACAGAACATTTCTTACTTGTATGCGAAACACTTTAAAGTTCGTTGCCCCTCCACTGCCATACACACGGATAACAACATTGTACTCATTCTCCTCCTCGTAATCCAGCGGCCGCGCTGCCACCAGGTCTCTAGAATTCACATCACTTCCGCTGACCAAAGCAAAAGTTCCGTTCGCGTCATCGTCCAACTGAAACACCAACGTATCATTCGGGTCAGAAGTCTTGGCCGTGACACGCCCTACGACGCTGCCTGCGGGCTCATTTTCTTTCACCTCCGTGGAATCTAAGGAGATGTTCACCTGCGTTGACAGAAGGTTGCTCCTCACTTCGATATACAAAGTCCTTGGGAAGCTGATTTTCTCGCCATCGCTACAGAACACGTGGATAGGATGCCGGGCCGACGTTGCGTTAATCAGCGGTTTTCTAACAAAAAGCTGAAGACCAGCGACTCTGAACAAGCTGTCAGGATCCAGGAGATAACAAATGTGTGTGTCATTCTGGTCTTCATCCACGACAAGAAACGACCCCACAAGACTCCCCACAGAAGCATTAGAGTTCACGATCTGGTGTGACAACGTCACTGCGCTTGGGGCATCGTTAGCGTCCAAAACTGTGACGTTAAAACCCTTCTCGATACTAAGTCCTCCTTTATCCCTGCATATGATCTCAACACTGATCAAACGAGAACTGTCCAGCGCTTCGAAGTTGATTTTTCCGTTTACAAGCAAAATATCATTTTCGATTTTAAAGATATCGTCGCTCACGACATCGCAGACTCCAGAATCACCACGATCAGGGTCCGCCATTTTGACATCTCCTACGCGATAGCCAATTAGACGATTCTCTTCCACGCATATCCCGGATGGCGACCCGCAGGGTTTTCTTGGGTTAAGGACGATATCCGTGGGGGGTTCATTCTTATCGAGAACTGTTATGTTTAATGCTTGTTCAAACGACAGTCCAGCTCTATCGGTCGTCCTCAAAACGATTGTTAAAGGATTTGATGAAGTCGTTTCGAAATCAACATCAGCAGAAACTTTTAGAGTTTTACCTTCGACCGAGAAGACACCGTTGGGATTGGAAACTAGTGCAAACGTGTGATTATCGTGGAGGTCGGGATCCCGCACGCTCAGAGAACCAACCACGGTATCTAGCGGCGCATGCTCAAGAAAGGAATCCGCAGACAACAGAATACCGCTTGGGTTTTCATTCACATCAAGCAAACGAATCTCAACTGATGACGTCACGCTCTCACCAAAAGGATCAGTGGAGCGCACTTGCAACGTCCAAAGATCACGTGATTCGAAGTTCAATCGTTCCGCCCAGGAGACCACTAGAGCAGATTTGTTTATGGAGAATACTTCGCTTCCTCCTACAATGGAGTAAATGTGAGACTGACCAACATCTTCGTCTATTGTTGTAAAGTTCCCTATCACGGAACCGTTGTGGGTCCCCCCAGGGGTATGCTTTGAGTACTCGGGGATTGAGCCCCCGCTAAATATGATCCTCGTTGGGGGATCATTGCAGTCTATAACTGTGATATTGAAGACCGATGTACTCGACAATGTTGGAGAACCGTCATCTTTAGCTTCGACTGTCAAACGGAAGCTTGACGTTTCTTCATAGTTAAGTTTTGAATTGAGCCGCAGTTCGCGGCCAACTATCCGAAATCTGTCGCCAGCATTTGTGAGCAAAGAAAAGATAATTTCTTGCCCGGAGTCAATATCGGTAGAATTAAGAACCCCAATGACAGTTCCAAGAGAGGCGTTTTCGTAAATCACTGACGAGGATATTGTCGGCGGACCTGAAAAAAAATGAAATCAAATTTATTTTCAAAACGTTTCTCAAGCAGAATTAGGCCTCTCTCACCCAGGTGTATGAATGGGTACCGGCGAATTTAATGCTGGGGGGGGGGGGTACCCTTTGAGGGGGTAGCATCCCATTCAGGAGGGAGTAGAAACACTCCTAATCGCTTCATGCTACGGAAAATGGGAAACGCTTTGGCTTGATGGTCCACTAGGCTCGACTGACCCAGACTTGATCTTTTTTTTACCTCCCCTCCCCTTCCATTACTCTTTTTATGTTACATGTAACTTACTTGGTGGTTCATTAACATCTGTGACATGAACAGTCAAGTTCTGTGTAACAGACAGTTGCGGCACACCACTGTCTGTAGACACAAGGCCCACTGTGTACACAGACTGTCTCTCAAAGTCCACCTCACCAACCAGGACCAAGGTACTAGCATTGTTATCCACACTGAAAACACCAGCGCTGTCAATCAAGGAATAAGTAAAGAACTGCTCTTCATCATTGTCGACAGTGGTCAGTCTTCCTATAACAGTGTTTGGTGGCGAATTTTCAGAAATAAAAGGCGAGGATAGTAAGATTCCGAGAGGTGGACTGTTGGAGCCTGGGAGCCGACTTGCGCACTGGGCCGTGATGACACTCCACTGGCCTGAGGCTTGACACGTGATGATGCTTGAGCCAATCAGAAATCCTTTGGCACAAGTGAGCGTGCAAACTTTACCAAAACTGAAAACAGAACGAACGTCTTTTAAGAAAATTATTTTCTATCAAAATTCCGACAGATTTGAGCGAAGTTGCAGACTTTCAAATTCGAGCTATATCTCATACATTTCCTGACATAAATTTTAGTCATGTTTGCCCCCTCCCCCTCCCCAGTGCTACACGAGAGTGCGTTGGAAAGCTCTAAAATGTCCAAGCCCTCAGCTAACAGTTGATTTGTGGGAAGCTGATACAGAGATTCAGGACGAAAATGTGTTATCTGCTATATCATACAGTGCTGCAAGCCGTACCGTTCCCAATAGACAAAGTTTTTGATTAAATTTGACATCTTTTTGACCACTTATTGATGGCTTTCGTTTGAACTGGCAAGAACTGTCAATTGTCAAGTTCCACGTTCTCTCTCCAACAACTGCCAACTCTGTCTCCCTCACTACTTACATTTTGATTGGCCAGTTGAAACAAAAGCCATCAGACGGTTGTCAAAAAAAGATGTTAAAAAATGTGACTCCAACAAGATGGAAACCGGGAAATGGATTACCTAGCGAGTATTATGGCCCCTTGCCAGTGGCGCAAACTACTAGTAGGTTGATCTATATCATTGGCTAGAATTCCCTTGCCCCAATATTAAGGCTAACCTCTCAAATAAGACAGTATTTGCTATCTAACGGAGGTTCCATGCTCTACATGGACTAAAGTGGTTTTTTCTGTCTAACCAAAGCGCTTTTAATACCAAGCTGGTATTCTCTGTTAAAAAGATACAAATATATTGGTGGTGTAAGTTGCCATCAAATGTCTTTGTATTCTGCATAAATTCCATTTTTTCTTTTATTTTTATATGTCTTCAAACCTTCATGAAACGAGTGCAGAATTGTAACAACTAATCTTGACCTAACCTGTACTGATCTGGACTGCCATCACACTTCACTTTAATTCCTGCCAATCCGTCAGGTCTCCCACAATCTGTCAGGTCACATGTGCGCCCATCATCTGATAAAATATGGCCAGCGTCACAGCTACACACGTAAGAACCAATAGTGTTGACGCAACGATGTTGGCACGAGTGATTTGATTGGCTGCATTCATCAACGTCAGCACACGTCAATTGATCGCTGCTCAGATGGAAGCCTGGGTTACAGTCACAGTGGAAACTTCCTCTGGTATTGACGCAGAGCTGTTGGCAGGAGTGCTGGCTGGTCAAACACTCGTTAATGTCATCACAGGTCTTATTCAATGGATTGTAAGTGAGGCCGGAGGAGCACAGACATTTGTAAGAACCAGCAGTGTTCTCGCATTGATCTAAAAAAGGAAGAACTAGTTTTTAATTCAAATTAAAATTCCATGGTGGCTGGGGCTGTTTGTAAAACCCCAGTGTGCCTGACCATTTAGATAAACACTTTTGAGCAATATCAAAAAGTTTCTAACAAGTTTGTACGTGAAAACCAAATGAAACCCAAGTACTGTGGCCAATCAATTGAAAGCTATTGAGCAGTACTTTCATGTGGTTCTGTTTATTATGCAAGTTTATTGTACTGTAAAAGGTGGTTCGAACTTTTGTGTCTGTGGATGACTGAAACCCTAGGGTGTAACCATTTAAACTAAAGCTATTGAGCAGTACTTTGATGTTGTTATGTTACTATGTTATACAAGGCGGCTTTCACTTTTAAGTCTGTGGATGAAACTGTAGGGTGTAACCATTTGTAAGAAAGTGATTGAGCAGTACATTGACTACAGTTTATTGACTTTATTCTGCTGTAGACAAAAAGTTCTTCTTTTCAAGTATGTGAATGAAACCTTAGTGTGTGACTGTTCAAAAAAAAGCAGTGTTTTCATGTAGTTGATGATGGCCTATGCTTCTCATGGAGCAACAGGTTTCAAAGAAATGTTTGTTAGGCAATCAACTCTGTCTTTACCTGGGCACTGGTGGGTGAGAGTTTGACATTCATCAATGTCCAGACAGGAGTGTTTATCCGCTGCCAGCATGTACCCTGAGCGACATGAACAGAAGTACGAAGACTCTGTGTTGTTGCAGCTAAATTCACAGCCTCCATTATTGATGTGACACTCGTCAGCATCTGTAACATTAGTAGGAAAATAATGTTGTTACTTTATAAAATACAACATACTATTTCTGTAGTTCTTAATAGCAGACACTGAATTAGGACACAGTTACGACTGCTTCATAGAGTTAGGAAGGTAAAAGGTAACATTAACCATGCAATGGACTAGCATCCCATCCAGGGAGAAGTAGAATTACTCCTAGTCATTTCATGTCAAGGAAACTGGGACAAGCTCTGGCCTGATAAGCCACTTGGCTTGTATGAAGACCTTATCTTGCCTTTAGGCATCAGGTCAATTGGGTAACAGTGTGGTGACCCGGGGGGGGGGGGGGGGGTACTCCCATAAATTTCGGATAGGGGTGTGCCGCCAAGGTTCTTAAACCCTTACCCTATTTAGGATAAAGAAAGCGAAAATTGATACCCTTTTTAAGGCACCAAACCGAAAAATGACACCCTATTCAAGGGAAGGAGAAGCGTTCCGTGACGACCCAAATAGCGGCTAACCGCGCACGGCCAAACACAAATCTTTATCAAATCGCTTTACTAATACTTGGACAGGTATTTCAGTTTTAAGATACCTTTTTTTCGTTTATCTGGGAGTTATTTAAAGCTGATAGAATATAGGTACCCTATCTAAGGATCACACCGGGAACACATTGCCAAAAGGACCAAAAATGATACCCTATTAAAGGACCAAGAACCTCAAAAAACCATACCCTAACGGGCGGCACATACCTATATAGCCCATATATGGGAGTACCCCCCCCCCCCGGGCGTGGTGAGAACAGTGAGTGAAAAAAGATATTTCGCCTGCCCCAAGCCTCTCCCCGTTTTTCCTCTCACAGTTCTTCCCAGTAACCCTTACTAACCAAATGCCTGAAACAGGCCAGAAACATTTTCAAGCATCCCCCCCCCCCTCACAAATGGCAGGCTGGTAATAGTTGCTGGAATTTGAAGTCTCAACTCTTTGCAGGGTCATTTTATTTCAGTACCTTGGCAAGTTTTCTTGTCACTCTGTAGAGTGTAACCTTGCAAACAGGAGCAGTTGTAACCGCCTTCAAAATTGATGCACAGTTGTTCACAGCCTCCTCGATTGTAACTGCATTCATTTATGTCTGAAAGTAATTCAAAACAAGAAAAGGTAAAATTAGTTATTTTATTTGTCAATAGGTACCGTATTTAGGCATGTACAAGACAAAACTCTCCATATTTTCAGAAATGCTCTGACTTGTAACTGCAGATTTTGGTCTCCCTTAGTTGAAGGTGGCAAAGGGTTTATATGTGACAACATAATAAGGAAAAAAATTATACCGTTGAGGCATGAAAATAGCTAGAAAAGACACTTGATCCATGTATTTTTGACTTAATCTGCTGTTTCAAGTATACAAGACACATGAATTCGGTTAAAATTTGTGCCTGAAACAGGATTTATGACCCCCCCCCCCTCCCCACACACACACACCCTTTGCTACCCACTTGCAGTGTTCAGGGCAGAATACAATATTTTTAGCTGTCAAGGTCTTGTTTACCTGGCATGAAAAATGGTATCTTTTAGGGTTCAAAAACAGCTTGAGCCATGTTCAGGTTGGTTTCCTTTAGGATGGAATACCCCCCTGGGTATGAAAAGGGGTCCCACTATTAACAGAATCTAACATTTGCATAAACTTATGTTTATCAAACCTTGACATGTCTTGTCATTAGATGCAAGTTCAAATCCCAAGGGACAAAGACATTTATATCCACCAATCAGATCTAGGCATGTGTGACTGCATCCTCCATTATTGACCTGGCATTCATTAAAGTCTGCAAAATGGAGAGGTGAAAAACAGTTGTCACAAATCATGATGAAATCTGGCTCCTTCTTTGGGTACCAGGCACAAAGGAAAGCACATTGTTTAACCATAGTTTTAAGCCATTGTATTTGGTCAGTATTGTTTTCTATCTTTTGTTTCTATTACATGTAGTTTACATCATCAGTGTCTATAGTTACATGTTCAGGATTGCATGAACACTTATGAGATGCACACTCTTTATGATGGTCATTACATAGTGTCTGCAATGATAGAAGTTCACCAAAACACACATAATTCTGTCAAATATGAAGTTATATGAAAAGTCAAATAACCCAGTCAAACGTGTTCAATAAATAGCCTGGACACAAGTGTCTGTTTCCGGTACATGAAGAAGAAGCCTAAAACTTGCATTATGTTACAAAATTGCTGACCTGCAATTGAAAGGCTCCTGACAAGAACGTCCCCTGGAATTTTTGGCCATTTTTGAAAGTGTTCAGAAATAGCTGAATTTTGGCATGTGGACTTAGTTTTACTAGTAGATATAAACAATGTTCTGGACTTTTTTGGCTGGTTTGCACGTCGTTTTTTAAAATTAACGTATTCAAAAAACCTTGAATTTCGTAGCGGCTTTCTTTTCTTATTAAGAAAACATTGTTTACACTCGGGGGGGGGGGGGGGACTCCTATATGAAACGGACGGGGATGCTCGTCGGAAATTTTGAAAAGAAACCCTAAAAGAGACCAATCTGGGTGTGGCTCAAGCTTTTCTTGAGCCCTAAAAGATACCAAAAAACTAAGAATAGAAATTATATTTGTATATTTCTTCATGTGTAACCCTAAACGAGACCATTATGGCTAAAAATATTGCCGTTTTGCCAGGAACACCCTAAGCGAGACCAATAATCCAAAATTTACACCCCTAAGCGAGACGACGAGCATCCCCGTCACTTTCATATACGAGTCCCCCCCCCCCCCCCTTCCCCGGGTATTTGGTGGAGCATTGCTATCAAACTTGCAATTATTTACCTGCTCCCGGCTGCCGATCAGGATGATACACATGCAATGCTGTCGGTCTTGTCATACCACCAGTGATAGTGACCCTGTCATCACCTGTATCCTTGTCACAGTGCTCAATGCTGTGCCGCTGCCAATCACTCCAGTATAGCCTGTCGCCAAATTGCGTCAAAGCATAGGGATGATATACCCGGATGCGATCAACTAGAGTACTGCGATTGTGACCATCAAAATATGACTTCTCAATTTTATCTGTATTAGCGTCTGCCCAATATAGAAACTTGTCAACATAATCTAATGCAAGTCCATTTGGCCATACAATGCCTGAATTTACAAGTACCTCTTTCTGTGTGCCGTCACTCATTTTCGCTCGTAAAATTTTAGGTTCACTTCCCCAATCAGTCCAATACACTTTATCATTTGCAGGATCAACAACAATAGCTCTCGGCTTGTCATGCCCAGTACTAATCAATGCTTGCCGCTGTGTGCCATCTAGATTAACAACCTGGATAATTTTCTTATTAGCATCTGTCCAAAAGAGCTTGCGACCGGTCCAGTCGATTGCCAGATCTTCAGGGATCCCCAAGTCTTCCACTATAAAATCTTCAATTTTTCCAGGATCAAGACCGTTATTGATGTGCACCCTCTGAATTTTTTTCACCCCAATGTCAGACCAATAGATCATCTGTGTTTTAATGTCAAAGTCCAGACCAACAACATTTGTCAAGCCACGAACAATGTAGTTGTATCCAGTGCCATCAAGGTTCACTCTGCGGATGTCCACTGTGTTGCCAAAAATGATAAAAGGTTCTTGGCTGAGGGACTTTGATAATCCAAACAAACAAATGAAAACTGAAAGAAAAAGTCATCAAAGTATGTCAAACATGTATACAACTGTAGATATAATTTCAACATGGGCCATATGCTCACCCACCCACCTTGCAACATTAAATTTACTGGTGCCCAATTTTACACCTGGGTGAAAGATTGTGAGAATTACCGTATTTATTCGATTAAGCGCCCTGGGCGCTTATTAAATTTTTGGACCTTGAGGGTGGGCGCTTATTCGAGGTGGGCGCTTATTAAATTTTTCACCATTTTTAAGCAAGTAGTACGTTTATTTTGCAAGAAAACAATGTATAACAATTAAACGTGAAGGTGTACCAAAGCTGAATTTTAAATTTTCATTGAAAGTTTCAGTAAAAAAATAAAAATTTTCGGTCTTCAGGATAGTATTTTAGTAGTAATTAGTCAATTTTAATCTTAAACTTCAACAACAATCAAAATTCCTCTTTTAAGGAGGGTGGGGGTGGGCGCGCTTATTCGAGGCTGGGCGCTTATTAACTTTTCCTACCTACAGGGTGGGCGCTTATTCGAGGTTGGGCGCTTAATCGAATAAATACGGTATGTGTCTTACCAAATGCAAGAACACAACACAATGACCCCCAGGCGAGGACTCCCATATGAAAGGGGCGGGATGCTTATCAGAAATTTTGAAAAGGACCCCTAAAAAGAGACCAATCTAGGCATGGCTCAAGTTTTTTTTGACCTCTAAAAGATACCACAATACTAAAAATGGGATTTATTATTGTATATATTTTTGGTGCAACCCTAAACGAGGCCTTAAATTATGGCTAAAAATATTGGCGTTTTGCCTGAAATGCCCCTAAGTGAGACGATGAGCATCCCCGCCCTTTTCATATGGGATTCCCCCCCCCCCCCTGGGATGATGACTTTAGCCAGTGCTCAGACCCAGAAAGCCGGATATGAAGTCCAGCAGGCTAACCATTAGCCTGAATTTCAGACATCCCTCTGTGCTCGCCTGCTTGCCAGAAGGGACGTCTGAACACATTTGGGCCTAATGCTGTCCGGTGACGTCACTACACTTTGGTTTTAATTCATGCGGAAACGTTTCTGTCGAGGCCATAAAAATTGTGAAAGAAAAATCGCTTCAATAAAGGATTACAGGGTATAAAATTGTTTTAATAGTAAACTATTGAAAACTTGAGACAAATGAATGAGATTTTAATTGACTGCAGGATATATTTTTTTACGGAACCGATTTAATCTGAACTGATTTGCTTTATCTAGCGATCAAAATATAATATGTTACGCAGTGGACAAATACAACACACTCGTGAGTACTTAAATGAATCAATTTAGACAGTTACAGAGGCATCAAGAAACGGAATTCAATACAAAAGTATCCTACTTGACTGTGGGCACTGAGTTCAGAAATCACTGGCTCATCGAGGCTGCAGGACATAAGCGTCGAGCGGCTTTGTTGACAAAACAAGAATACTATAAATTTGGCAAAACACTGCATGTCAAAGCGACGAATGCCGCCAACTTAAAACCTACCGATTTCCATTACTATTCTTCATCCGTAGGTAAATTAATAAAGTAATAAACTCAAGGTAAATGACTAATAAATTCATTTCTGGGAAGGTGAACTCTTTCAAACTCTTTCCAAACGTTTTCAAATTACAATCCTCGAGCGGTAAAATTCAGTCATAATTTCACATAATTATGCAAATAATTTTTAAATCAACCAACGAAAATCACTACCCGGTTTTCGGGTAGTGACGTCACCGGACGGCATTAGGCCCAAACGTGTTCAGAGCACAGAGGGATGTCTGAAATTCAGGCTAGCTTAAACCCTTAGGTATAGGCATATCTCATTTCCCTTTGTAATTTCACTAGCAGATAACTGATGAGAATAAAACAAGATTGATTCATGTACAATACATTGTATTAAACACACCGCTAACAAAAATAAATGATCAGAACTTTAAACATTGAAAGGAAATTTAATGTTACAAATGTGGCAAAATTAATCAGTAATTATACTCAATTATATAATTTGAAGGTGAAATAATATTAACAGCTTTGGCTTGAATTAAAGGGCTAAAAGACTGGAATTTTATAGATGATTCTCTAATTATATTTTAATAAAAGCAAGGTAAATGAAATTTTTCACTCACCAAAACAAGTATACAATCCACTTAGCAACCTCCAAAGTTGAACCCGGAAGAAGATCATTTTTCCTCGCTTGCTGAACATCTAGAGAAAATTTCACGATTTCTGTTAGTGAAGTACAAATCCATTCGAGAAGAAGAAACAAAGAGCTAAAAACGAAAACGTATTCAACTTGTGAACAAAGGCCTTGAACACAAAGGAAGCAACGTGGAATCCCCTCAATTCCTTTAATTAAAATGCATTTCTAACGTGTATTTAAATCAATAAAGCGAGTAAGTGCCGAATCTTACATTTCTGAACGGCAAATATATAATTTTCTTTAATTGAAATTCTCGCATGCTGGAGAAAGTTATTAAATTTAACTTTTCCTCCCAAATATTTATGCCTACATTAACCAGATTTTTCGCGCGACCCCGCGAAAAAAAGTACTGACGGACCGCGATCTTTTATTTCTTTTACCA
Source organism: Oculina patagonica (assembly GCF_052425735.1). Taxonomy (NCBI): domain Eukaryota; kingdom Metazoa; phylum Cnidaria; class Anthozoa; order Scleractinia; family Oculinidae; genus Oculina; species Oculina patagonica. The sequence goes on from NC_135760.1 coordinate 19,838,049, forward strand.
GTAACGGGAAAATCTATAGATGTAAACAACGATCTCTTAGCTACTAACGGATGCTATGTTTAAATTCTTATAAAGAAGCATGCCGTTTTATAAGTCATGAATCTTTAATAACTCGTGGGGCAATAAGCTAAATACATAAGCTTAATATTTCAATTTCTAAATTGCATTCATTTCATCAGTCAACGAAAGTTTCCTTCACTTTGATAACAAAACTACATATACATGCAGAGCTCAGTAATTGCCATTTTACACAAAACATACCGTATTTAAAAGACCAGCTGACAGTGTCAAAGCCCCAAAAGATAACGGTCTGATCACATCAAAAAGTCAGTAGAAATATGTGGGTATAGTTAATTCCTAGGTAGACAAAATTTAATCCCGGCCACGAACAAACAAACAAAAACTTTGCTCTTACCTACGAATTCAAAACAATCGTAGCTTGCTCAACGCCAGGATGTAGCTAAGCTTTTTATGTCAGGTCGAAGATAACGGAGATTTGGGCTGCTTTGCTGCGTAAAATCCCTCGCATGTTGGCTGTTTCCTCGCTGGGGTTCGAAATTGACGAACCCATTTTGCGTTCTCATGTCGTCGACCACTTGACAGAAACACAATAACAAAGCGATCCACCACAAAAACTAAACAAAACAAATAACAAAGATTGATTCCCGACGATGATTGGTTCGTTGGCACTTTACTTTGATATTGTTCCTCCTTCTTTTGTCCCTTCGGGTTGCAAATTGCTGCAAAATATATAACCCTGCGAGCTGCACGAAAAATATTGAAATCCCGCGTTCTTGACAATTTTTTCCGAACGTACTGAATCGTGATCTCCGACTCGATTCCGTTAAAAGTCGGATCTAGTCGGAAAGCAACGAGCAAATAATCAGCGCTGAACCTGGGAACTGGCTTTCGCTTGAAGGGAAGTGAAGTAAAGCTTTTTGAAGCGAAATTTTCTGCGTACTTCTGAGGAAACTTTTGGAACTGACATGGTAAGTTACCTATCAATTGTACCTCGTCAGTCGTAGGACAATGTTTACAGGAAAAAAGTCTCCGATCTGTTATTCATGCATCCTTCCTCCGCTATCCGTTCTCGTGACATTTGTTTTGGTGTCAATTTTGGTGTACCCTACGAGCAGTCAAAGGGAACTCTGCTCGCAGGGTAGTTTTGATGTCGATCTACGTAAAGAAGAAGTGTGTATAAGTAAAAAAAACTCGGCAAAGGCAACATTTTTGACAGCTAGTTCCTGTTTATTTAAGTCCATTAAACTTTCCATTAAACGTTTTTTTTTTAACAGCCTATCAGGTAAAAACAAAACACGATTTTTCAACCCTATCAGTAGTAACACTGCAAACATCGTAGCCAGCCCCCCTCCCCCCACTCTCCCCTCCATGGTATTTAATAAGCAGACAATTATACCATTATACGGTCTGTTGCATGTTTTATCCAGGACCCAGTCTTACAAAGATTTGTAACCCTAATGACTATTCTCTGGATAAATCACTGACCAGCAGATAGGTGTTGACAAAGCAAACTATGTTATCCACTGAATAGTAATTTATCCAGCCAGATCATTTTTTTCATGTTTTACTTTATACAGATGATCAACATTGATGTATATTCTGACCTGTCCTGTCCCTGGTGTTATGTTGGCAAGAGACGCCTAGACAAAGCAATTCAGCAGTTCACAGAAGCCAGTAAAGCCAGTATCACTGTCAACTGGCACCCATACATCATTGACAAAAATACGGCTACGATGGGTGAAGATTATATGGCATACAATACAAGAAGGTAAAATCACAATTTTTAATAGTAAACAACTGATTTCTAGTCAGCCAGTTAGACAGACAGAAGCTGCCCCCCCAGTCATCACATGTATCCACCCCCCCCCGATATAGAAATACAGACAGATAGGCAAGTATTTAACAGATTGATTGCTCGACTGATTGATTGATTGACTAATTGATTAATTGATAGGTTGCTTGATTATTTGCTTGTGTGATTAATTGATTGATTGACTGGTTGATTAATAGACTGCTAGCTTGATTATTTGATAGACAGATTGAATGACTGATGGATTGACTTATTGATTGAATGATTAATCTAGATTGACTGGTTTTGTGACTGATAGATTGCTTGCTTGTGATTGATTGATTGATTGATTGATTGATTGATTGATTTTTTTATCGCTTCCTTGCTTTTTAAGGTGGGGAAGTGATGGGTGGACACGATCACTAAGAAAAGCAGGACAACAAGATGGACTGGAATTCAAGAACTGGAAAAACTGGCCAAATTCTTTACATGGCCACCGTTTAATTCATCTAGCTGGAATACAGAAAGGACCTGAAGGACAAGGGAAAGCTAAAGATCTTCTGTTTCGTATGATTTATGAAGATGGTAAAAACGTCAGTAATGTTGACACATTGATTGAGGCTGCCAAAGAGCTGGGGTTAGAAGGTGCTGAGGATTACCTCAAGTCATCGCATGACTTGGACTTGGTTTTGTCTGAAGATTCTCGTGCAAAATCTCAAATGAAGATATCTGGTGTTCCATATTTTGTTATATCTAGCAGCGATAAACAAAAGAAGGCAGTAACTTTGTCAGGGGCCCAAGGCACAGAACGATTTTTAGCGGCATTCAGTCATTTAACCCAATAGTCTTCTTTTAAAATTATTTGGAGTGTAACACAACACTTCTCACCAAAGACAAGTGTTGTGTTACCATAGTAACAGGCTCATGGTGTTATGGGTTCACACATTAGCCCATTTCAGCCATTTCCATTTGGAGCAGATATTTAAACCTCGCCATTCTTTGCCCATATGCTGGTGCTCCCCAACTAACCAAACGCCTAGAACAGGCAAGTCACACCAGAGCTAATGGTAAAGCAAGTGAGAAAGTGAAAAAAGTTACTTTCCATGTCTTGCTGTCTTGCTTTGAAGTCACTGGTGATACGTAAAATTAACTAATGTTAGTTATACTGAATAAACACTTTGTAACCGTTATTTAGATAAACTATATCCAAGAGACAATTCAACAAATAATAAAAGCATTTTATTTACAAGAAAGTTAAATCTCAGTGCAATTGATATTTCCATTGCCCCAGAACAAGGCACTGATTAAGGGTTGTTAACTTAAAAGTTTTACCGGTATGTAAAAAAAATGCTTTGAATAATTCTACTGTTCATCACATTGTCTCTCAAAGATAAAAAGCTTGTGTACAGTGGTTTAAGAATGTTGTTTTGGAATATTGTTGGACAAAGAAGTGACTAAGCCATTAAAAATATTTACAGTATTTTTTATTATTCCTTTGTGATGAAGTTTTTTGTTCAGTCTTTCCCGAGCATGCATCTTGTTTGTCTTGATTCTTATAAATGCAAAAAGACAAATAAGTGCTTTAATTCCAAGCAGTAGTGTTCTCAGCGCAAAGACAAGTTTTAAGAGTATATCTGGGACCAAGCGGTTTAGGGTAAAATGAAACTAAGTGTGCATGTTAAAGGCAATAGTTAAGTAATGCAGAAGCCCTATGCTTTGTGCTCACCACACACAGTATATACCGCAAAATGCTGATAATGAGCCCTGGGATTAGTTTTGTTCAAAATGTGTGTGTTTTATATTTCTTTTTGTTGGGGGGGGGGGGGGGGTGGGGATGGTGATCAAACATTTGGGGTAGCTATTATGGGGCAGGAGGGAGTTGGGGGTGGGGTTGATCATGAGTGTAATGTTGGGGTGGCTTATTATGGAAAGGGGAGGTAGAGGTGGCTATATGCATCAGGGGGTTGGGGGATCTTTTATGTAGGGGGCTTTTGGGGGGATTATTATAAGAAGGGGGTTTGGGGGGTAAGAGACGGGCTTGTTATCAGAAGGAAATAGCGGGTTTATGGGGTTATATTCGGGGGTAGGGAAGGCTTAATATGAAAGGGTATTTTTGTTCTAGATTACAGGAATTTTAATTTATTCATGAAGGGAGAGGACTTATTACCAGAATTTTACGGTATATACTGCGTACACTAAGCGCGAACACAAGGATTAAGCACGACTTAACTATCCCCTCTCTCATGTACAACTTACTTCATTAGCCACCAAACCCCTTGGCCCCAGGGTGTGTAGTCTTCGTCAACTCCTCAGAGAGGAGCGACCTTGTTCTTTTTGAATCGAAACCATCTGCGAGTCTTCGTCGCCTTCTTCTGTACATTGGTCGCAATTTCCAAGGTTTCCTTCTCCATATCTTCATCAGCGTTGTTTGAACTGTCGCGTGAAGAACATGTTCTCGCATCATACTCTTCGTTCTTTTCACTTCCTGACGTGCTTGGCTCCTGGAACTCTTCAACAGGGGTTGGGGGACTTTCCCATGGGCTGACCGACTCCAAGGTTAATTCATCCTCGCTTTCCACGGATGTGGAAAGGTCCCATGAGTTGATGGAACAAGGACTATTCGTTCCCCTCGCTTGCACCTTGACTGCGCTTTCTGAGACTGAGTTTTCCACCGTGTCTTGTTGGCCAACGTTTGGTTCCTCCAATTCTTCATCCGGAGTTGTGGAACTGTCCCAGGAATCCCAGTTTAAGTTGTTGGTGGAAGGAGTCCTTGTTTCCACGCTGTTGTGACCGTTTTCAAAGCTCTCTGAAGTTGATTTGACTCCGTTGATGACGGGAAGGCCAATGCTTGGTTTCTGCAGATTTCTTCTCGATATGGTGAAAGTTCTTCGCGAGACAGTGACGCGCGGTCTTGTTTCTGCGCCGTTCTCGCGCTGGTTGTCCGCGCTTTCCGAGACTGTTTGAACCTCTCTGAAGTGGCGGTCAGTTCTTGGTTCTTCAAGGTCTTCATCAGAAGTCATAGAACTGTCCCAAGAACTGGAGGTGCATGTACTTGTACTTGCAGGACTGCAGCTTCTAGAGCTGTTTTTTGAGCTGCTGTCGCGGCAGTCTTCCACGTTCACGCCTAAAATTCGCGCAATGGTTTCATCGGTTGGCAGAACCGCGGCACGGCTGTCGGGTTCCTGTACAGCCTTTCTCTTGATGGCATTTTTAATCTTCTTTATGAGTCGTAGTTTGTTGGTGTGCATTTCTTCTTCTTGGCTGCGGACGCGCTGTGGTGTTCTCTTCAGCTTTTCTTCGGCAAGCTGTTGTTCTTGCTTGAGCTTCTTAGAATACACTTGTTCCCATTTCGAAGGGCGCTGTGGCAATGAAATGTTGGGTCCCTTGTGGAGTCCGGATGGCCCAGGGCGCTCCTTTGCCCAGTTTCTCGCACCATCTCCACCATTTTTCTGTTCTTTCGATTGGCGCTCATTCTTCGAACGAGAGAAAACCGGATTCTCCACCGATGTTAACGCATCAGACTGGTCATCGTTTTGCTTGCCAAGCCCATGATTTCTGGCATTCCTTGGTAAGCAAGACTTCAGCCTCTTGTCGAAATCTTCTTCTTGTGTGTGAGCGACATCACACCCGTCTTCTGACACAAATGATGATGTATCTGATGATAACTCATCGTCTGCTTCGTTGCCAAGAGTTTCAACGCTACCAGATACCACCGCGGCAGACCCGGTGTCTTGTCTTGATTCTAGCGGAGATTCCCATGAACCCGTGTTTGAAGGGCATCGAATGTGGATTGCAACAACGGGCGTTTCCTCAATATCTTCGCTTTTCTTTTTTCTCTCGTCTTTTTCGATTTTTCCGACTTTCTCGACTGTGCTATCTGAGCAAATCACTGAATTGCAACTCCCCATGATAACGCGAATCTACTTTCGAACGAAAAAAACTCATTCTGTCTTTTTTAATTGTGACGCAAATATTATTAGCAATTGACGTGTTCCAGATTGGCTGCACGTGCGCGTGCAAACGAGGCACGCAGCCTCGTTTTCGATTCTGTCCGGTATTTTTCTGTTTCACTTAGCAAAATTAGGTGCGAAGCTTTTTGAAAATGAATTTTTTTATCAGTGCAAATCCTACTGATGTCGTTCTATAAATTTGCAAGTTTCAATTAACTTCCGCGGAGGATTAAAATTCAGATGAAAATCAAGCAAATCCGTAAACATAATTTTCAAACAGGAAAATACTTTCAAGACGTGCACAATGATCAAACTTGCATGGCCTGGCTAAACTAGAAAACATTGTTGCGGAAACATTGTTCCTTGTCATGTTTCCCAGGTGGCTAAATTAGCGGGAATCAAGGAAAATGGTTTGCTGCTCGAGTGGCTAAACTTATAAAAAATGTTCCAGGAAGAAAGTGTCACGCATGTGCATTAACTAGACAACATTGCTTCCATTGTTTGCGGGAAGCAAAAATGTTTTTGACCTGAGGCAGAAACAGTTGTTTACGTGAAGCAAAATTTGTTTCTGCAACATATGTTTCCCGCGTGGCAAAACTGCGAAACATTTGCGTCCGCGACAATGCATGTTTCCGGAACAATGTTTCCTAGTTTAGCCAGGCCTTTTAAATTGAAGATAGCTAAATTATGCAAGATGGCGGCATGTGCCGACACTGAAAGTAAAGCCAGAACTTTTTATTAAGTATTGTTACTCGCAGAAAAAGTTAGAATTTCGGGAATTAAATGGAGCAATCAGACTGGATTGAGACAATGAGATGTCCTTCTTTAAAGGAATGCGCAACTTGGGAAGCGAATGACTTACAATTAAGAACTGGTATTCATGAACTTTCTTTCCCGATTTGGAGTGTTTGCTATTGCTTCTCGCCCTGCCTGAGATGCTAGTGCATCGCATATAATTCCTCTTCCTCTTCATTCTTTAGCATTTTATCAGCAGCACTGAAAGTTCGCCTATGAGATTCCACTCCCGTTCATCCCAAGTGACAGAGATAGGCGGCCAAGGAAAGCTGACTCAGTGAATTAGATTAGAGGTTCATAGGCTCTTGCTGTTATAGGGTCACATGCATGTTAGGCCGTTTCAGACATTCCATTTGGAGCAGATATTTTCCACTCGACATACTTTGCTTAAATGCTGCTGTTCCCCAACGAACTTAAGGCCTAGAACAGGCTAGTCACACATGAGAGCTAAGAGTAAAGTAAATGAAAGTTACTTTCAATGTCTTCTTGTCTTGATGTTACTAGGGCGATCAGTGTTTGACATAATAAAAATTTTGGTTTGTATCTGATCTAAAAATGTTGGTAAAAAACGTATAAAACTGAATTTTCGGTAACTCTCTGCTACCTTCATCAGAGTTTAAATTGGTTCAGTTTTTGCATTTTTGCAGTTTTTGTTTTTGCATCAATTTAAACTCTGATGAAGGTAGCAGAGAGTTACCGAAAATTCAGTTTTATACGTTTTTTACCAACATTTTTAGATCAGATACAAACCAAAATTTCTTCTTGTCTTGCTGTCTTCCTTTGAAGTCGCTGGTGAGACTTTATATTAACAAATGTTACTAACACTGAATAAACACTTTGAACTGGTGCCTGATTTGAGTAACCGTTATTTAGATAAACTATATCTAAGAGACAATTCAACAAATAATAAAAGCAATTTATTTACAAGAAAGTTAAATCTCAGTGCAATTGATATTTTCATTGCCCCAGAACAAGGCACTGATTAAGGGTTGTTAACTTAAAAGTTTTACCGGTATGTTAAAAAAATGCTTTGAATAATTCTACTGTTCATCACATTGTCTCTCAAAGATAAAAAGCTTGTGTACAGTGGTTTAAGAATTTTGTTTTGGAATATTGTTGGACAAAGAAGTGACTAAGCCATTAAAAATATTTACAGTATTTTCCATTATTCCTTTGTGATGAAGTTTTTTGTTCAGTCTTTCCCGAGCATGCGTCTTGTTTGTCTTGATTCTTATAAATGCAAAAAGACAAAAAGTGCTTTAATTCCAAGCAGTAGTGTTCTCAGCGCAAACGACAAGTTTTAAGAGTATATCTGGGACCAAGCGGTTTGGGAGAAAATGAAACTAAGTGTACATGTGAAAGGCAATAGTTAAGTAATGCAGAAGCCCTATGCTTCGTGCTCACCACACACAGTATATACCGCAAAATGCTGATAATGAGCCCTGGGATTAGTTTTGTTCAAAATGTGTGTGTTTTATATTTGTTTTTGTTGGGGGGGGAGGGGGGGTGGTGATCAAACATTTGGGGTAGCTATTATGGGGCAGGAGGGAGTTGGGGGTGAGGTTATTGCTGGGGTGGGGTTGATCATGAGTGTAATGTTGGGGTGGCTTATTATGGAAAGGGGAGGTAGAGGTGGCTATATGCATCAGGGGGTTGGGGGATCTTTTATGTAGGGGGCTTTTGGGGGGATTATTATAAGAAGGGGGTTTGGGGGGTAAGAGACGGGCTTGTTATCAGAAGGAAATAGCGGGTTTATGGGGTTATATTCGGGGGTAGGGAAGGCTTAATATGAAAGGGTATTTTTGTTCTAGATTACAGGAACTTTAATTTATTCATGAAGGGAGAGGACTTATTACCAGAATTTTACGGTATATACTGCGTACACTGAGCGCGAAGCACAAGGATTAAGCACGACTTAACTATTCCCTCTCTCGTGTACAACTTACTTCATTAGCCACCAAACCCCTTGGCCCCAGGGTGTGTAGTCTTCGTCAACTCCTCAGAGAGGAGCGACCTTGTTCTTTTTGAATCGAAACCATCTGCGAGTCTTCGTCGCCTTCTTCTGTACATTGGTCGCAATTTCCAAAGTTTCCTTCTCCATATCTTCCTCAGCGTTGTTTGAACTGTCGCGTAAAGAACATGTTCTCGCATCATTCTCTTCGTTCTTTTCACTTCCTGACGTGCTTGGCTCCTGGAACTCTTCATCAGGAGTTGGGGGACTTTCCCATGGGCTGACCGACTCCAAGGTTAATTCATCCTCACTTTCCGCGGATGTGGAAAGGTCCCATGAGTTGATGGTGCAAGGACTATTCGTTCCCCTCGCTTGCACCTTGACTGCGCTTTCTGAGACTGAGTTTTCCACCGTGTCTTGTTGGCCAACGTTTGGTTCCTCCAATTCTTCATCCGGAGTTGTGGAACTGTCCCAGGAATCCCAGTTTAAGTTGTTGGTGGAAGGAGTCCTTGTTTCCACGCTGTTGTGACCGTTTTCAAAGCTCTCTGAACTTGATTTGACTCCGTTGATGACAGGAAGGCCAATGCTTGGTTTCTGCAGATTTCTTCTCGGTATGGTGAAAGTTCTTCGCGAGACAGTGACGCGCGGTCTTGTTTCTGCGCCGTTCTCGCGCTGGTTGTCCGCGCTTTCCGAGACTGTTTGAACCTCTCTGAAGTGGCGGTCAGTTCTTGGTTCTTCAAGGTCTTCATCAGAAGTCATAGAACTGTCCCACGAACTGGAGGTGGATGTACTTGTACTTGCAGGACTGCAGCATCTAGAGCTGTTTTTTGAGCTGCTGTCGCGGCAGTCTTCCACGGTCACGCCAAAAATTCGCGCAATGGTTTCATCGGTTGGCAGAACCGCGGCACGGCTGTCGGGTTCCTGTACAGCCTTTCTCTTGATGGCATTTTTAATCTTCTTTATGAGTCGTAGTTTGTTGGTGTGCATTTCTTCTTCTTGGCTGCGGACGCGCTGTGGTTTTCTCTTCAGCTTTTCTTCGGCAAGCTGTTGTTCTTGCTTGAGCTTCTTAGAATACACTTGTTCCCATTTCGAAGGGCGCTGTGGCAATGAAATGTTGGGTCCCTTGTGGAGTCCGGATGGCCCAGGGCGCTCCTTTGCCCAGTTTCTCGCACCATCTCCACCATTTCTCTGTTCTTTCGATTGGCGCTCATTCTTCGAACGAGAAAAACCGGATTCTCCACCGATGTTAACGCATCGGACTGGTCATCGTTTTGTTGGCCAAGTCCATGACTTCGAACATTCCTTTGTAAGCAAGACTTCACCCTTTTGTCCGAAGTGTTTTCTTGTGAGTGAGAGACATCACACTCGTCTTCCGAAACAAATAACGAGGTATCTGATGATAACTCATCGTCGGCTTCGTTACCAAGAGTTTCAACGCTACCGGATACTGCCGCGGCAGACCCGGTGTCTTGTCTTGATTCAAGCGGAGATTCCCGTGAACCCGTGTTTGATGGGCATCGAATGTGGATCGCAACAACGGGCGTTTCCTCAATATCTTCGCTTTTCATTTTTCTCTCGTCTTTTTCGATTTTCCCGACTTCCTCGACTGGGTTATCTGAGCAAATCACTGAATTGCAACTCCCCATGATTACGCAAGTCTACCTTCGGAAAAAAAAAACTCTTTCTGAATTTTTAATTGTGACGCAAATATTATTAGCAATTGACGTGTTCCAGATTGGTTGCACGTGCGCGTGCAAACGAGGCACGCAGCCTCGTTTTCGATTCTGTACGCCCGCCCCTTTGTTCTGCTTCACTATTTCCCTTTACTAAGCAAAATGGAGTTTGCGAAGCTTTTTGAAAATGTTTCTTTTTATTAGTGCAAAATCCACTGTTGTCGTGTTCTTCATTCTACAAATTTGCAAGTCTCGATTCAAATTCAAACTGCAAAATGGTTTTCAAGCAAATCTGTAAATTATAGTTTTCAAACAGGAAACTTTTTCCAAGACGTGCGCAATGATCAAATTCGCTTATGGAAGTAACATCTTTTATTCGCTCTCCAATTTGATGCAAGGGTCTCTTCTGGCCAGAGCACAAACCCAGGCTACCCTATCTGGGGTTCAACAAACAAACAGTTCGACGCAACATCCCGCCTTCGCTGTCTGAGACTTTCATTTTCAACGTGCGCTAAAAATTACCTCTGGAACCTCATATCAACAGCATCCAGTGAGTGTTTGGTTTTGGAGATGTTGAGCCGAGATCTTTCCCTCGCGATCCGATTAAATTCACGTTAGGCCATCCTAATAAACTGTTTCGTTTCCCATCGCCCGACCGACCCTTTTTTTTCGAAAAGTAAAAAAAAAAAAAAAAAAAAAATTCCAGATGCACTAATCAAAGAAGAAGTATCGATAAAAGTACTTTAATTTACAAGCACACGATCCTGTTTTATTTTAATAAAAGATTGCAAGATTACAAGATTGTGCGCCAATTGTTGTTAAAACAACAAATTTATTGTTATGATGCGATCTCCTTGTTTATAATAATAATAATAATAATAATAATAATAATAATAATAATAATAATAATAATAATAATCTTTTATTAGGAAGCCTTCATTCACTATACAGTGGTTTTCAGAAAGGTCCTAACTAAGATTAAAAATACTTAATAAGACTATATACAATAAAACGAAAAATACCTAAGAATTAAAAACTATTATTAAAAACTAACTTGAATACAAAAGAAAGAATTAACTAAAAAACCTACTTAGAACGCTACGCTTAAAATTTACAAAATCAAGTGCATTTCTAGTGTCTCTGTCTAGGTTATTCCAGTCTTTCAGAGAGTGATAACACACTCTCTGCTTTCCCCAATTTTTGGTTACATGAGGTAGCCTAAGCATGTCTTTATTCCTTGTGTTATAGCTATGAATGTCCCTGTTAGCTAGTAACTCCATAGAGTGATCCATAAGTCCATTTATACACTTATAAACATATATACAGCGATGATAAAATCTACGTTGTTCTAGGTTAAGCCACTTTAAAGCTACGAGGGCATCAGAAGCCGACGAATAAAGTGGTCTGTCCAGGATGATTTTCGCGGAACGAACGAAAAGACCACGTTTTCGCGTTGACTTTGTAACCAGGCTTTCTTCCTTCAAACGTTCATTCTTTTTTCTTTCTTTTTTCTTTGCCCGACCGACCGACCCAACATCACAAGAGACGGGGCGATGGGAAGCGAAACATTTTATTGGGATGGCCTAACTGTACACTAGCAATGGTGCGAGCGGAGAGATTTCAGACGTGGAGTCACACCTTGTGCGCCCCAGGCTCTCTCAGCATTCAGATCAAGGATGGCCGCCCGGCTCGCCTAACTACTAACCCGCTGGTCGTAAAAAGAGGAGACTCACTGCATTGTAGGCTAGTTTGAATGCAGTTGAAGCCCGGTAACTCGAACCCTGAAGGGAGACGAAAAACAATTCGAGTTATCGGGGTTGATTGAATATTTACTTTGTCAGGTTAATAATTGATATTTCACTGATTTTTCAGCACTTCAGTATACAGTACAGCGTAAATTAAACTAATCTCGTCAGAAACTCTAACACGATCATACATTCTTATAAGAGTGGAAAATGACTGTCAAATACGTGATCTGTACCTGTTGGTTGCTCCAATCAATGGGCAACCGTGGCGAGTTGCAAGAACCGGAACCCGAGTTATCGGGGTAATATTGACCCAAATTTTTGATGAAGGGAAACGAAATTTAGTTCGAGTTAGCGGGGTTTTCGAGTTATCCCAGTTCGAGTAAACCGAGTAAAAATGACTGAAAAGTGAGATCAAATCCAAGGGAAATGGAAGTTAGTTCGAGTCAGCGGGGTGTTCGAGAACAGTCTTCTTTGGCCCTTTTTCCGGAACCGGCTATCCGAGTACGAGTTACCGGTGTTCTACAACTCTTCACTCTTCCTTTCTCACCCCAACGACTCGTGATAAACGAGAGAACTGCTGTAGAAAGTAAAATATATTTTATACGAGACCACTTTTACTATGTACAATTTTCATTTTAAAAGTAAAATTCTAAATTAGACCTGATTTTACTTCATTATAATCACATTTACTATTTCTATCCCGAACCCGAGCAAACCTTAGATTTGCAATTTTAATTCCATGATAAAATATTAATATTTACACGAAAGATTATTTTACAAGAATCCGTGATATCCATATTTGGACAATTCGAGAACAAAAATGTACGATTCGATCTTTTCGTGAAACGTGTTTTAAGCTTTGTCATTTACGTTAAGTGTGCTTATTTGTCACCGTGCGTAAAATTAGTTAAATTAGATAATTAACACTAAATAGCCCCGTCGGGGAGTGTTAATAAAATTTGTATTTGTATTTAAGTTAAACCACAGTAAGCTTGATAGATAGCAAGAATAAAACTTTTTGGGCATCAAAGTCGCGTAGTACATCTGACCAATCGGAAAAAATCTTAGGGCCCTTTCCATAAGTCAGAAATGGCCGGCCGGTCCGGTGGTTTTGAATGTCAAATGGACCTTTTCCACAAGATTTTCCCACAAATCAACCACAACAGTATATAATATTTTTTGCATTGACTGATTTGACAGGACAAATCTGACAAACAACGGAATTCTGTTCTCGAATAAACCGGTTAAGCCGGCCAGTTCTGACTTATGGAAAGCGCCCTTAGTATAGTCTCAATAAATCAGCTTAAAGTCGAGGTTTTTAAGGGAGCGATGGACGTGTTGGGCAATTAATAGTAACAGGCAAGTATACTTGTTACAGTAAAGATATCTTTTAGCTGGATCAAGCATGATTGCGCACTCACAAAATGTGCATTGGAGAGACGATGAACGGATAAGGATAGCATCAACTTCTGAAGTAAAATAGCAATCATGTAGGCACAGAAAGTATTTTAAACTTAAGAGCCGTACTCGCAAGACTTTGGATCACAATATAGATCCTTGTTTTTCAGATGTACTTCATTCAGGTTTTCACGGCTATTTTCGGCTTCCCACGGACTATGATAATCTGTTAGGGTAGGGATAGACTTTGCTTACGTCCGCGTTTTTTTTTTACAATCGTTGAAGCCAAAGATCTGCAATAAATTCAGATCAAAATTATTAAGTCTGCAGAAGTCACTGCTTACTGAACTGAAGTCATATTTTTTGTATTTCTTTGAGTTTTTCTCTTGATACGATCTTCCATTTCTTTAAGACTCCAACATACAAATTCTCCTAACTTGTTCCCATACACTTCGTACAGTACTGGTTGTAGGAACTAGGTTTTCTGATCAAGCAAGGCCTCCGGGTTGCTTCATTCTCCTGATCCGCAACCTTGACTTGATAGTGATTTTGTGTGGAGAAGTAAGATCTCTATCATTTCTGGGACCGTTCCCCGGCTAAAGCTTCACAATTTTTCCAGCCGAGGTACTTCTCGGTCCTCTCGCCGACCAGTTCCGTCGAAATTTTGGTGATTCTTTTTCGCTCTTCTTTTGCCGGTAAGACGAGCTCGCGCGCTTGAACGGCAGTGGAATGAACAGATTCTTCCCGGCTGCCGCACCGGACAGAGAGCTAAGGGAAGACGAAAGAGACGAAGACGAAGCCGCAACCCTTACGTCCTCTGTGCTGGAGCTGTGTACCAGTGGTTTGATTGAAGCGACGGATCCTGAACGATGAGTTTTTTGCTCCGTCATGGGTACACCGTACACTTCCACAACTGCTTCCAAGAACTTTACGAACAGTTGCGCACGATTTGCTTGGCCACTCTGTTCCTGAAAAAGGCGAAAATATTTTATTGATAGAGAGCGGTTTTCAACTGAGTGACATAAAAGCAAAACCAAAGAAATCACTCTGTCCAATCACAAAGAACACAGACAATCCAGGGAACCAATCAAAACGCGAAGTAAATTCACGTGGCGTGTGCAAATAGCGGGAAAACGTGTGTGAGCGAGTCACGACTGGTTTTGGATTTAATTCTGACACTTTTAACATGGGTCAAGCGAGTATCAATGCCTTCTCTTTACTTTGACCTTATTGAAAAGCAATTTGAATAAAATGGAACTGTTCAAAACTAACGTTAGCCCGCGTGGAGGAAATAGGAGACGGGGCACACAGGCTAAGCTAACGCTCACGAAATTCAAGTTAAAGACGAAAAACCGGATTCAAAGATACTATTCTATTTCAACAACTTCAAGTCGAAAACAAAATGACAGTTATAAAGAAAAGATGAAAACATAAATACAATAATTTTTACCTTGAACTTTGTAAAATGGCTGAATCCTGAAAATCCGAACGCTGAAAAAGAAAGCATGGAAAACAATAACTCGTCTTTTTTTCCGTTTCAGTAGCATAGCTTAGCAAGAAGCGACTAGGAGTATTTCTGTTCCCCCTGGATGTGATGCTAGTCCATCGCAGGGTAACCCCGCAGCATTAAATTCGCCGGTACCCTTTTATACACCTGGGTGGAGAGAGGCACTATGAGAGTTAAGTGTCTTGCCCAAGAACACAGCGCAGTCCGCGACGTTGCTCCATTAAATTTCTTAAACTCATTTAAAATTCATTTAGTTAAAACAAAGAAAATCATAATCGTGAAGGACGCTTGGATACCCGGTCTTTATTAGCATAGGTTATTACGATTTCATTTCTCCGTTTACTCCGTAGATTTTGTTTCGATTGAGAAGATATATCAAACACTCGAGACAGTGTTTCCTCGGTTATCCAGACACTTCGAATGAAACACTGTCGCTCGTGTTTCATATATTACTTCAAACATAACGACTATGAACAGAAATTCTACACTCTAAGCACAGTTCACATGTGATTTCATTCACATACAACACTTGTCACTTTGACTGCAGTTTTTAAACGTGACAAAGCTGTTCGTTTCACTCACTTGACAGATAACTGGCCTTGATGAGAGGATCCTCATTTTGTTTCACAGCACTCATAGAGTGCACTATGGTCTGTATCGCCTTCAGTGTGGGTACATCGTCCGAATGACCAAGCACAATGGAGAGATCCGAATCCAATAAATTATAACTGCGTGATGACAATAAAAACAGCATGGTTAGCAGTGGTCTCTCTCGAAGCCTTCTATTGGGCGGTCACGCAACGGTTCTAGTGAGAGTTGCGTGACGATTCAAATGGAGGCTTGCACTGTGTTCACACTATTGTTGGGGTTTACCTAGTTTATTCAAGGTCAAAAAATTGAAAATCGGTGATCAGGGCCGGGTTGTTCGAAAGTTAATATACTCACATAACAGGGAATACTCCTGGAAACACCAAGCTGGCCTCGGCGAGAACCTCATATAAATATCTTGACTCTAAATCCCCGGTGATGTGCTCTAGCAAAATTGCCTGCAAAAACGAAAAAAAAAAACATTGTTTTATCATCCTGGCACCATTAAGTTCCAGTCCGAGTTCGAGCCTAGTGGTCCATTAGACCGGCGCTTATTCCGGCTTCAGTATCATAAAGCAACTAGGAGCATTTATACTCCTCTCTAGATGGGATGCTAGTCCATTGCTGGGATATTCCCCAGCAGTAAATTCGCCGGTACCCATTTATACACCTGGGTAGAGAGGGGCACGTTGAGAGTAAAGTGTCTTGCCCAAGAACACAACACAATGACCCCGGCCTTGGCTGAAACCGGATCACTCGATCCGGAGTCCAGCACACTTACCATTTGGCCACCATGCCTCCCTATAAAGTTATATACAGTATTCCTTTCTTATGTTTCTTTCACTAAAATGTACACCATAAATTTTCGATTCTATCAGACATGTTAAACATCGATAGGGCATTTGTTTCAATCGTCAGCTAGACTAGAGTATTCCTATTTTAAGCTGGTACTAAGGGTTTTCAATAGAGCAGCTGCAGAATTCTGCTTTCGTGTCGAGGAACGATTTTACACCCGCTTTTAGTGTTACATGCATAGTTATCTTTCTACACCCATCTTTTGACATGACGTGCTGTTTGAAATGAGCCGATCAAAACCAATGCATACCGGTGTTGGTTTCAAGCAAATGAGCCCAAAGGTTTAGAAGGTCATGCTAGTGGGCTGTGATTAGCGGATTTTGATCCGTCTTCAGTGTTTGTTTAGCACGTCGAAAGATGGATGTCGATAAAAAGCCGCTATACACATAACACTGAAAGCGGGTGTAAATCCGTCTACACTGCACTCTTACCAGGGTGGTCAAAAGCAGAGCCTGGGTCTGAGTGTCGTTCACAATCCCTGGGTCCAAGAGCATGTTCTGACATTCCGCGGGCCAAGCGAAGGCCTGGTCGCCAGGATTTTCATCAGTGGTAATAACAATGGACACTTGGTGTTCCGTATTTAACGAGGTTGAACTTCCGGCGATGCTGCTGCTGTCCAGTTTTCCTGGATAGGGTAGGGTGGGGCTGTCGGGTTCCTTTTTGTCACCTGGGCGT